>NC_029773.3:11625090-11650264 GCF_000817695.3 Arachis duranensis | reverse complement strand
AAGTTTCGGTAATTTTTTTATTTTGTTTTCTGTTACAATGTTATTATTTATTGTAATTGGTATTTATTAAATTCATAAATAATAAAAATAAAAAAATTAACTTTTTTTGAATTTGGAGTAATCGTGTGAAATCGTTCCTATGACATACATGTACTTCCAGTTGTATCTTTGTATCTCCCAACAATCTTTCTTGCATATCAAGTTGGCATGGATAAGTCAATCGCACCCACGGCCATACATCATGCATTTTGTATAGAACGTCTGTGACTCGAACTCATGAACAACATAATCGACTCCTCTAAAGATAATGTAGCTCCGAATTGTCGCGATGTCGATTTTCTAGAACTATATTCCATTTTAATGCTGAACTCCTCGTCCTCAAGATTAGCAACACCTATAGAAAAAAAAATTGTCGCTAATCAATCCGTCCAAAAAACACATTAAGAAAAACATATTACTTACACCTCACGTACCTATGTTCGCATATTCGAAAAATTTCGGTGCATGTATAGCGTCAAGATCCAAGATACACATAAAAGTGGAACATCCATGGGTTGATTAGATGCTGGTGGAACCACTACATCTTCCGCAACTGCCTCACCTCCCTATTGCCATCCTCGTCCTCGTCACCGACTTCGTAGGTAGTTTAGAAATCCTCTTTGCTATCATTGTTCATTCCTTCGTACACTTCAACTCTGTCATCTTGCATGTCTAGGTCCTATTGAATCCATCCGCAGTTATATATTCAAAGTCAACATACAGCTCAATATTTGAATGTTGCACCTGAGTTTGCTGGTGAATATGAAACATACACTGAATACTTATTTCGTCAATAATCAGAATAATCTCAAGCTGTATTAGGCTGCCGAATATGATAACCGGACTCTTGTAGAGAATATTGTCCACCCTCTTTAAAATATCGCTCTCTATGCTTTGACAGAGACTGTATTGTAGTTTCACGAATGTCATGATGCGTGGAACTAGAAATCAAAACAGATTCTCATACACGAAACTCATCTCCTCATATGTGTTTCGTATAATCACACCGTTGTGGTAAACCACTATATTTACATTGTCCTCCATCACACCAACAATGCACTAAATCATAAATTTCACAATGAAATAAAATGGTAACGAACTTCGATTTTTATAGGCAAAAAATCCACCTTACAGGTTACGTATTGAAATCGCAACAAATTGATAATTGACATATATATAATACATACCTTGCGTGTTGTATGAATGTCTGCCACGTGGCCAACACGCATGTAACGTGTTGCCTCTGATATTGCCACACGTCCATCATGGTGCATGCGTGGTGACTTGGCACATTTATTATTGGGCAGGCTATACATATAGTATTCACCCACCACTATATACACAAAAAAAGTTCATTTCAACAAAAACACGTCTTTTTCTGGTAGAAAAAAATTAGCCTTAATATGTAGATTGTCATTAATTGTTTAATGAATATTAAGTACTTAACTCTGGTTTGTTATGAAATTTAGTTTAATTTTAAAGTTGTTAAAAATTTTGATAATTTTAAAAAATAAATAAATAAATAAACAAGTAAAATAAAAAATATTAAAAATATATAGACTAACTTAATTTATAAATGTATTTAAATATTATAAAGAATATAAATTCAAACTTTTACTCTTGTCCATTTTTAGTATAAAATTTTTTTTAATGAATGTTTTAAAAATATGATATTTCAGTCATTTTAGTTGCATTGTTAATATTAGTTATATAAAATTATTGAAGTAATTGAAATTATTGAAACATTAATATTCTTATGACACTTAAAAACCTTCTTTTAGTTTAATTTGTTGTAGTATAATTTTTTGACACTTTAATTATTTTATTAGTTTTTATAATTTTACCAAATTGAATCTTTACAATTTAAAAGCTTTTAATTGAATTTACATCAGTTTTAAATATATAATTAGATTATTTTAACCGAAAACATTACAAAAACATTTCGAATATCTCACACTAATAGCAAATATATCATAGCATATTCTGTTAAGTTAAACATTTTTTAGAGTGATAATGATGTGATTAAAAATTTAAAATTAGTATAGAAACCTAATTAAAAATCTTTAAAGTATAAAGACTTAATTATAAATTTAATAAAATTATATAGACTAACACAAAAACTTAAAATTTTTTGACGTACCAGATTAAATACTGATCAAATTACAAATTTTTAACAGATAGTCTCTCGTTTTTCCAATTTATATATATAATAATACGATTTTTTTAAATAAATAATTTATTTATAAATATAAATAATTTGTAACATTTTTTTTAAATAAATAAAAAAAGGTGTCCGATTTAATGAACGATATTAGCCTCAGAAACCTGAAGCCAGGATGACTTTTCCATCCTCGTATTCCCAGCTTTAATATCCCTTCAAAAAAAGTTTATCATGTTTTCTTGTATACGTCAAAAATAAGGCTGAATTTATAATATTAATTTAATATAGGGGTGAATTTATAATAAATTATAGGGGTGAATTTATAATATTAATTTAATTAATTAAAAAAATTGAAGAAGATAAGTGCTCCCATATCATGCACATGTTGATCCCAGCAACTTCCAGTTTTCATGGTCATCGTCTTCTCCATCCTCAAGCACTGTTTTGAGAATATCTCTTTTCACTTTGTCATTGTTGGCTCCTCCTCCACTTCATTTCACAACACCATTTACTTCTCCTTTTTTAAAATCATTCAGAATTTTGAGATCATCATTTGGGTCTGTAGCACCGTAACACACTGTGATCATCATCATCGTCCAGAAGAAGAGAAAGTTGCAAGCTTTGATCCGATGAAGACGAATACCAACCATAATTTTAGAGAGAAACGGTGATCAAAGTTTGACATTTTTTGAGTAAATTCACAATCCCATGAATGAGAAAAGATCAAATTCTGACTCCTGTGACTGAAATTGAGATCGAAACAAAAAAAATTGAGCGAGAGAAAGAAAGAAGAAATGAAGTGACAACAAAAACAAGCAATGTGTTTGAGTTTGTGTGTCTTTAATTTCTTACATTTACCTGTTTAAATGAATTGGGACTCAAACTTTGGAATGGTAGCAAGAAATAACTATGGAGCAAGATGTTTCAGGAAGCGGACCACCCGCAGCGTCTGGTGGAGTTGTGGTTCTGATGGCATCGATTGCTGCGTTTCTATGAAGGCTGAGAAGAAGAGAAGATGATCTGAGCGAGATCTACAAATACATTTAATTTTGGATCAAAGCTGGTATTTTCAACAATTATTGTATGACAACCATCCAACCCTTCATTTGGAATCTTATTGCATGGTCGTCCTTTAAGGTCATGAATATACTTTTTCCACCAAAGACACTACCATGGATGTAATGTGTATTAACGGTTATGTATTGTTATAGTTAGGAGGGGTGGTTTCTTTTATTCTAGAGTTTTTTTCTTTTTAATTTGTTAATAACAAATTTGACCCTCAATTTTGTGGATGATGAAATAAATTTAATTTTGATGCATGTAAAATAGTTTTATAAGTGTATTCAATTATGTAATACTATATCAACAAAAATAACTATTTTTTATATTGATCACGTAAATAATCATCCAAAAAAATAGATGTAATTGTACGATTGTGTAAAACATTTTACACCGTCAGTACATCAAAATTAACCTCTTATAAAATTTTGATGCAAATTTGAAGATGCGTAATTTTAAATTTTGAGATAGACAAATTTTGGATTCGATTTGTATTTGCGTATTTTTTTTTATCAATCTTGCTACAAGTTCAGACTTTTTTTACAACCAAATTCAATTAAATTATTCCAAACCTAACAAAAATCAGTTTTATTAGTAAAAGCAAGAATACACGCTCCAACTATCCTACTAACGTAAATGTTCCCTCCTCCTCCTATTCGTCTTCGCTTGTTTTTTTTATTGTCGTTCTTTTATTACTGTTATTGCTGCTACATTTTTTTTCTTCCTCATCTTCTTAGTGATTTTGCAACATTATGTGTTTTTTCTTCTTTGTTTAATTTTTTTTGTTTTTATTTTTGTTAAGAAAGTAAAACAAAAAGAATAATGAGAAGGTAAAACAAGAAGGAGAAGATGAACAAGAAAAGAAGAAGACGATGATAATGAAGAAGAAGAAGAAGGAAGAGGATTTTTGAGTTATCATTAAGTAATTTCGATGCATTCTGGATTCAAATAATGTGCACTTAGTATGTGATTGTTTTGAACTGAGTTTACTTGTGTGTTATCATTATTAAGTAATTCCGGTGCATTCTTGGTTTAATTTTGGTGCACTCTGAATTTGAATTTGGATTTTCTAAATTTGAATTTTTACTTTAGAGGGTAAATTGTGATTTCTCACCCTTGAACGGTTTCTCTATCATATTTTTTCTTGGTCCCACCTATGAAATAAATGGTGAGAGATCACACTTTAAAAATTCAAAATTTAGAGGATCCAAATCCTTTAGATTTAAATAAAGTGCACTTTTGGTCTGAAATTGTTTTGAACTAAATTTGTTTGTGTGTCGTTATCATTAAGGAATTTCGGTGCATTCTGGATTTGAATTATTATACATATAAGAAGACGACGACGACAATGACGACAATAACGATAACGACAACGATAACTATGGTGATAATAATGATGATGGAGGAGGGGGAAGAAAAGGAAGGAGAAGATGGAAAAAATTGAAATAAGAAAAGAAAGAGGAGAGGAGGAAGAGAAGGAGGAGGAGATGGAAGTGGTAGTGTGGTGGTGGTGACGACGACGATAACGAAAGAGAAAAATAAGGGAAAAAGAGAAGAAAGAGAAGAAGAAATTGCAACATCAATGGAAGAAGGAGGAGGAACACGAAGGAGGAGGAAGAGGAAAAAAAGAAGCGCAAGATGTGAAAAACAGTTATAACAATTTGATTGGACTTGGTTAAGTATTTTACTTGGTTGTAGAGTTTTATTTTTTTTTTTATTTTACCGTAAAACAAATTAAAAAGTCCGATGAAGACATTTAAAAAAATTTAAATACCAAAATAACAAATTTAAGGATTAAATTTAAATATTTAAAAATTTAAAATAAAAATAATAAATCTGGAAATTAAATTTGCATATTTAAAAATTTTAAAATTAAAATTAACAAATCTAAAGGTTAAATTTGTGACCTATATATCATGATGAAACACACCAAACTTTAATAAAGTTGAAAAATACTGTTGAGAAGCCAATATCAAAATTAAAAGGTACTAAAATAAAATCGAATATCAAAATTTTATTTTTCTTTGAAACAAATTAAAACTGTGAAACATTTCTTTAATTTGGATTCTAATACACCAAAAAAGTATAAAATAAATATAAAAAATGTTATTTGTACACTAAAATTAGTCATTAATATATTTATATATATATATATATATATTGTTTAATTTATTTTCAATGTTATTTATATTTCAATGTGTATTTTATACTAATAGTTAATTTTAATGACTAATTTTAATATAGACTTAGTAATTAGTATAGTCGGATAAATATTTATCTAAGTAATGTGTGATGCAATCATGAAATCGTGCAAACTCACTCAACTTCAATTTGGAGTGAGTTATTAATTCAAAAGCTTCCCTAGACAGCTTTACCTGCAACAACATCCATTAAACCAATTAGATGAGACGCAAATAACATGAACATCCAATGATGCCACGATCAAGGAACCACTAGAAAACCAGCGAAGTAGGTAGCAAATGTCGGATAAATCGTGGTATGAATGTCAAGATTAAAATCATACCGAAGTTGAATATATGTCCTATTGATCTGGATCCGAATCCGATGCTAGTTTTATTCTAAAGTTTTCTTTCCAAGTTCTCCAAGCCTTTCTAACTTCATCCAATTGAGTTTCTGGAATGCTTGTATACTTGTCCAATTTCTCAACCCAAAGCTTCCATGGAGGCTTTGACGAATCTAGAAACTTGGAAACTTGAGGCAACATAACAGACACGTAGAACTCGTCCACTGCTTTCAGAATTTGTTCTGACTCGACGATAGACACCATCTCAGGCCTTGTTAAACTGCCGGCACTTGCTCTCATGCTGAAAGCATTTCCCTTCAAGATCAAAACTTCTGGCGGGGCAAGGGGGAGGACGATTCGCGAAAACTTGACGAGTGACAAAGAAAGGATGTCTCTTGGGATTAAATTGCGCTTAACTGCCACAGCAGTCCCAACCATTTTGCGTATCTGGCAATCCATTCAGAGAGCAAGGATGATAGTTAAGATCTAGATAATTTAACATATTTGACTGAACTGTTTGATATAACATGTGTTCACATCTCAGCGAACTAAGTACTGAATTGGTTCTAACTTGCCACGCTGGACATATGGCTAAACAACGTCGTTTCGTTTTGGTATTTAAACAAGGCAAAAACAAGAAAAAGGAGAAGAGTTTATATGATTTGCAAATTATTATATCTCCTTTCATTCTCCAAATGACCTTATTTTGCTTTATTTAAGGGCTAAAACGAAAATACGCTATTTAGCCATGTGTCTAACGTGGCAAAACAGAGCTAATTCAGCATTTCGTTCCTTGATTCAATGTTAGAAAGCATTCAGGGACCAATGTGGTGCCTGGAATTAAATCTCGAGAACCACTACAATGAATTTCGAATCTAAAGGACTAAAATGATGAAAATCATAAATATGAGGGACTACTATGGGAATTTAGTCCGAATTTTTCATTAAGTGCAAAAGTTATTACCAGTAAAACAGAATTAACAACTTACTTGATGAAGCATGAAGGACTCCCCCCATATATCGAGCTCAACGTAATTATATCCAAGTGATGCTTCTAACTTCCCACAAGAGCAACGGAAAATCTTTCTGAAATGAGAACCGCTTAATCTATCTGTCTCGTCAGGTTCATATAACCATCGTGCATGAACGCCTACTAGTGAGTGTTGATCACTCGAACCGCTAGATTCACTAGACGCCGAAGACTTGTGTCTCTGTTCCTTGTCGCTTAAACTAGTTGTGTTACCACTCAGAATATCATCAACTTCACTTTCCTCACTCTCAGATTCCAAACTAGACAATCTTGTTCTGTTCGACGCGCTACCTTTTCCATCGGCTCGCCTTTTATGGTAAGTTTTCCTGTACTTAGACCGTATAGTATAATTATGGAAAGGATGCTCTCCCTGAAACAATAACATCAATATTACAAGTTTACAACACAGATGAACTTCATGCCGAAAAAAGTACAATAAAGATGAATTAAGCTATACCTCAAAAACATTAAGTATCCTATTGAACTCCGAAATATGGGAATCAATTTCATCCTTACTGAAATGGCTCTGGATCCCGATAATATCAGCAGGGAGGAGATAAGAATATTTCCGCAGATTGCACTCTCTTCTGGGGTCAAATCTCCTTAAACAAGCCAAAACTTCAAAGTTACTTTAAAAAAATGGTGTATATAACATTCCTTTAAAAAATATCAGCACACTTTTATAGTTTAAATTACTTTAAAAATCATAGCCACCTAGTCACTATAAATTGTAGCCACCGGTCAAAATGAACACAATTTGTTAATTTCTTTCTTTACTTTGCTGCATCAGAAGTTTCAAAGTCCTTGTAATAATTCAGTTATTATTGTAGTATGCAGAACACTTAGAAATTGAACACTGCATAAACAATAAGATACTAATAATCTTACTTTTTAGAAGGCAATATGCTGAAAACTCGGATTGTAGGAGGAAGGTAAGAGTTAATGCAGTTCGCAAGGGAGATTCCATCATGGTCTTCTTTCCATGCACTATCCGGAATTTCCATCTTAAAGGATATCATTGTTGCTAAAGAATGAACCTATACATAAAAATGAAGTAACAACAAGCAAGTCATATAGTGAAGCGAAAAGGTACAACTATAAGTAACAAGAAGGTTGGTTACTCCTTTATCAGTTCTGCTACTTCGGCTCCATTTAACTTTGTCCAAGTCTCCGAAATTACTATCTCGGATGCCACCGGCCTTGAAGATAGCAGTTTCGAGTTCTTTCTCGATCGCTACATCATGTTCGAATTTTCTTAGCAAGAAACTCATTCATAGAGGCCAGACTGGTTTTTAGTGTATACAAGTAGTTGGAGGTTAGCATTGAAAACAGGGTAATTTCATCTGAGTTTTAAGACCAGATAATATTAGTCAATAAAATATCAAATCTCATTCAAATATGTAACATTAGGGATCATTAATTTTTATTTTCATCCATTATAGAAAGGAAAAATTGCACTCCTAATTCAAACCAATGTGATTTTACAATTTTTTTTTATCAAGTAATATCTTCCACTTTCCTTTTTTCCAATTTTAGTTTGAGTTTTGATTTTTCACAAGATTACATTTTCATTTTATACTTCATACTTGGGAACTTAGTGGAGAGTAAAGTATGATTTTTTTTTTTTTTTTTTTTTTTTTTTTTTTTTACTTAATTTTTGCTATTTTCTTCAAAGATATCCTAACGATTTTTTAATGCAATTTTGTTATAACATTTTTGGTTTATTTAATTTCATCCCTAACATTTTCAATTTGAGTCAATGTTCACCTATACATTTTTAATTTTGTCCCTAACGGCTTAGATGGAGTTAATATCAAGGCTAATTTTGACAGAATCGAAAATATTTTAGAAACAAAATTCAGGAAGTTAAATGTTAGAAATACTTTTGAAGATAACGAACATTAGGAACAAAAGCATACAAATTTAATTAATTTATCCTTAAAGAAATGTATGCATTTTAAGAATAATAATCACATAATCAATGATTGTTTTCTACTGTGAGGAGGAAGAATCAAAAGGGGGTCTTACTTGATAAGTCATGCTGATCTCGTTGCATTTGCAAACCTGTTAAATAAATAACATAAACCTCAATAAAGAATTATTAAAAAAAAATTGGAGAAAATAAGAAAAAAGATAAAGGAACTGACCTCTATAATCAGTGCCAACATAACCGACTCTCATGACAACCTTTTTCTTGAGAAAAGGTTCCCATTTTGGAAGGGAAATGGTTGAAGTTTCGGCGGAAGAACAACAAAAGCAGCTGAATTTGGATAGTGGAACTAGAACAGAAGAAGAAGAAGAAGAAGAAGACACCATTTGTGCAAAACTTGGTATCATGTTCTCTGTTAGAGTGACACGTGTTGGAACAAGATTATACGAACACGCACCATACCAAATCATCACTTCACTTCACTTCTCTTCAAGACTTGAAAGCTCAAGCTCTATCTTCTAACTTCCAACACTGTTGTTTACAGTTATAAACTGAATTCACTGTGTCGTGTTATCCTTTATCAACAATAATATAATATTATAATATTTATTTTATATTTAATAATTCATATCATCATCCATTGTGTATAAGCTTTTTTCTATTTAATAAAATAAATACTTTACTTTACAAATTACGCATTTACGTATATTACTCATTTTTGCATATTGAGCCAGCAAAAATGGATTAAAGTAAATTCCATTTATTTTCACTGTCAATAAAAACAAAATATACTAAAATATTTTTTGACACAGAAAAGATAATAGTATGAACTATTTTTTCATTTACGCAGCCATTCAAAACGAGAATACATCAACAGAAATACAGAATTTATATCAAATTTAGTCATTTACTTAAAAATAATTGAGCTCTCTAATCAAAGACAAAATATTTAGAAACATACATGAACAAAAATACATATACAGAATTGATATTGTGCCGTGTTATCATTGTGGCTGAAAGCAACTAGAAGCCTCCCCCATCTCCAATAAAAGATATTATTGAAGCAGCTTGTGGAACCTGAATTGATGTTTCTTTAACTAGCCCATGAAGTTGTCATATGGCACTTGATGGATTCCTGAGGAATCATTTTCATGGGTATTCAACTATTCAATGGCCATCCATTTAAGCCAAATTCTTCACAACATTGCTATTTGATCCAGCATTGTCCTTGAAAATGTACTCTGAAGCTGAAAGACCCTCTTGATAAACTTCAATTGAGATTTGAGTTGCTTGATTTTACATTTTATTGATTTTGAGAAATAATCCTCAATCTTCATCCAAATTTCATGGCTGAAATTACAACCAACCATCTTGTTCTTGAAAACAGGATCCATGGCGGCTAGTAACCAGAGAATAAATTGTAACCCTCTCGTGTCCATAGTTTGTACTTGGAAAATTCAATACCTGCGAGACGATCTTGTTCAGAAGCAAACTGTGAGGGAACCTTATCAGAATAGAGATGATCCTCCAAATCTTGGCCATGAATGCAGCAAAGGATTGCTGTTGCCATGTCCGGCGGTTGTTTTCACCGAGCTTGTCCCCAATTGGATTAAACGGTTGTTGAGGGAAGTAGTGTTTGATGTATTAGAATTGTTGGTAGCTTCAGGTGTGCTGGTAGCAGAGGAAGCCATGGATCTTTACATCTTAAGCTTAAGCTCTTGATACCATGAAAGGATTTGTAGAAGTTGATCAAGAAATCAAGAAAAGTAAAATGAACAGTAGAAGAAGAAAGAAAATGAAAAAGACTGAATGCATATGTTTCTGTATTTGGATATCACTCGTATGTATACAACACTGAAGTTCACCTCTGTATATATAGAAAATGTGAAAATATCTAAAAGAGGCAACAGCCAACTAGCATAACTGCTGATATCAAAAACAGTTATAACAAACCCTTAACAAACTACTCTATCTCTTTTCCTTTTGAATTTCCTATTCTATCCTTATTCTCTTCTACTACTCTATTATACTTCACAGTCCATTGCATACAGGTACACTTGTGTTATTGTTGCAAAAATCACCATTGAAAAATCTAGTGCAGCTGTATCAAAGTGCTAGCCAATGGAAGCTTCAACTAAGAGGCATGTTAGATGCCAAAAATGAGAAAAAACTGATAACAGGAGAATAGCATTCATCACCTTTTACTTTCTAATTTTTCTTTCCACGATTTCCAACCATTCCTGACGTTGTCCAACTGATTGTTCGGTATGCCTGTGTTAGCATCCAATAACTCAACCCATTCTTTCCAAGGAGGTTTTGATGGGTCCAAAAATTTGGAGACTTCAGGTAACATAACTGATGTATAGAATTCTTCAACTGCCTTATCGATTTGTTCTGATTGAACTAATTTCAGCATTTCAGGCCTTGTGTATCCTGGTCTTTTTCTTATAGCGAATTTGTTTCCCCTTAATATCAGAACTTCTGATGGTGCAAGCGGCAGAATAATCCGGGAGAACTTTGTGAGAGAAAGCATTAGAATGTCTCTGGGGAGTAACATGCGTTTTACCGCCACAGCTGTCCCAAGCATTTTTCTTATCTGGTCAAAACATAATAAATTTTCTTATTATGATGCATGTGAAGCAAAGCAACAAATTCAACCAAAATCATTCATCTCAAGCAAAGCAGGAAACAAGATCACAATGCAAATAGTTAGTATTAAAAAGTTCTAGATTGGATGGTTGAACTAGTCATTGCTTAAAACAGGACATTGCTAAGAAAATAGATAGAGAATGTATATTCCAAGGTATTGTTATTGTACATAAATTCACTAGCTTACATAATATGAACATGCACATTAAAGTATTAATATAAAGTGATTGATATTTCCAGATAGGAAATAAACTCAACTAGAAGTCTAGAACAATAAGTATTATAGTCAGTTGTTTAGGGTATTGATTGAGATAATTTTCTTACATATAACTGATTCATAAATAGTCAGATTTAATTTCAATGCATTTTCAATATAAAATTTATTTGCAGTTATTTAATCATACATTACATATCATTAAAAATGTTTGACTTTTAGAATACATCCTTAAAAGTTACATTTATTGTAATATATGATTTGTTGTTAATGTGAAGTTTATTTACAATTTCACATAATAATGTATCAAATCAATCCTAAAAGTTTTCTAAAGAAAATGTGCATATCAGCATGTTATTTAATATGTGCATACTCATATGCACCTCAAGTTTTTGTACTATGAAAATCTGAAGAAATCCAGCACTAAATCTCCAAGGATAAGAAAAATTTACATAATAGTGTGGGAAAAGATTTACCTGATGCAACATAAAGGACTCTCCCTGTATGGATATCTCGATGTAACTATATCCTAGCGATTTTTCTAGCTTGCCACAAGAACACTGAAAAACTTTTCTGAAATGGGAAGAACTTAATCTATCTGCTTCCTCAGGTTCATATAACCATTTTGCAAGAATAACTGATTGAGGCTGTTGATCATGTGGACCATTTCTACTCTTATCAATAATGCCAGTGACTTCCTCATCAATATCCTCATTTTCTGACTCGGAAGCTGTTAAACTTGCACTTGTTGACGATGATTGCCTATGTGGGAACTTTTTCCTGTATTTGGACCTAGCTGTATAGTTATGGAAAGGATGCTCCCCCTATGAAGGAAACCATAGCTTGTAACTGACATCATCATGAAGGATAACAGAGTCATCCTAACTAGGTCCACCATCATCAGAGAAAGAATGTTGACCATAAAAATTCTAGCATGCTGGGTCTGTAATTTATTTATTTATTTTTGAAAAGAAATAGATATGAAAAAGCATATTATTGATAAGAGATCACATCTTAGTTACTATTTTGAATTTTGAGTCCACTCAGATTTAGGTACAACAACAAATGATGTGAAAGAACATGTATGAATCCTCATAAATTAACTAGTATCAGAAAAACTTTCATAAATAATGAACGGAACAATACAGTAAACATGAACTAAAAGGAGTATTGATTTTACAATGAAATAAAAAAGGGCAGCAAGGAGACTAGAAGACAACACACCTCGAATTCATTAAGAATATAATTGAACTCTGATATGTGGTTATCAATTTCATCATGAGAGCAGCACAAAGGAGGAGTAGCGACTCAGGTTAATATTGAACATCAATGATCTTGGTTTAAAGTCTTACCGTTGCGCAGGCAAAATACTAAAAACTTTGATATCACGAGGAAGATAATAGTTAATATAATCTGCAAGGAAAAAACCATAAGGATCTTCATCCCAAGGGTTTTCTGGGATTTCCATTTTAAAGGATATCATTGTTGCCAGAGAGTGAACCTAATAAAAAGCAAGAACCAATCACATCCTAGCAGCATCACACCAAGAATCCTGAGTAGAGAGCAAATGAGTAATATAAATAAAAAGCTCGAAGATCACCAATTACCCCTTTGTCAGTTCGGCTACTTCTGGCCCACGCAATCTTCTCCAGATTCCCGAAATTATTGTCATGGATGCCACCGGCCTTGTATATAGCAGTTTCCAGCTCCTTTTCAATGGCTACATTGTTCAAATCAGAATACTTTATCTACACTCAATCAATTCCTATGATTATGTAGTTTTATTTTTATTAAAGATATAGAATTTGTACTAATCCTATAAAGTATTCATTTTTCCAAGTAAGTTTCATGCCCCACAAACTGCTTCAGCATTTCTACAAGCATGTTATAGGCATTCCAAAGAGCAACTATTCTGAACTGGGATTCTTTTTCTTTTCTCTTCCTTTTTTCTCAACAAATACAGTTACATTATGATTATAGCTCAGAAGTGAAAAGAATCATACTTGATAGTGGTGAACATTCATCTCGCTGCATTTGTAGGCCTGAAATATATAAATTAAAAGGAGCATGAGAAACAAAGGTATATATAGAAGCATAATTGTTACAAGAGTAAATTGTCAAAAGAGTTACAAAATATTTTGGCGCTTATAAGATCGGAATGTAACTAACTAACTAACCTCGGTAATTGGTGCCGACATAACCAACTCTCATAACAACTTTTTTCTTCCGAAGAGGGTGCCATACGCGTGATTGGGCGGTTGAACTTAACGGTTGAGTTGAGGATGAGCGGCAATGGAAGCGTTTCACTGATTTCGAGGCTCTTCTCAGCAGAGAGAAGAAGAGAGGGAGTTGCAGAGACAAGGTAGCCATCTCTCACCCTACACAGATCAGTTCACATTTCACATTCTACAATTTAATATTTTATTGGTTTAATTTGGATAACAACATTTGGAATTTTGGATCATATTTCACACTCCACTCGTGTAAAAAAAACATAAGAGAAAGTATTTGGAACTAATTTTTAGTTATTTAAGATTAGTTCATTCTAAAATTTATGTTTATAATCCGGAATTAGAATTAAGTCTGTGTTTGAAATAGAAATTAAGACTAAGAGATAGAGATTGAAAAAAAAAATTTTTATGTTGTATTTAATATAAAGTGTATTGAATTGAATTAGTTTCGATATTTTTTTATTTAAGATAAAGTAGAGAGTGAAATATTTGAAGTTATTAAAATATTTCTAAATATAATTCAATCTTAAAATAAAATCTTAATTTCTTTTTGATATATATTTCATCTATTCTCTTTTTTTTTCCTTTGCTCGAACTGCAAATGAGCATGGATCGTCCGGAAATTCTATGGGTCATGCTTTTGAAGCTACTTCATTTCATTGCCGTAGAGGTCGTCATCGTGAGATTAGCAAGCATTGGTCGACGGTTCTTTTTCTGTGTCTCTTTCTATGTCTTATTCTGTCACACATACAGATATATAAACGTATACCATGTTTCTGTTGAATGAATATTGTCTCTCTTTTCTCATGACGGTGATGATGAAAAACGAATTAGTTTGTATTTTGTACTTTATTATTTTTGAAGAATAAAAAAACTTCCTCCTAGCAGCGATGTCGACAACATTAACAACAAGTCCTTTCAGCAAGTGGCAGTAATAATGCCCCTAGCTCCACTCTTGGAAAAGTGCTGTGTGGAATCTCTAGAGAGGGAAGCACGATCTTCAAAGGAGAAAGAAAACTTAGTCAGAGCCTTACCCTAATGTGTTTGTAGAGGGATAAACTTGAAAAATAAAAAATATAATGAGAAAATTTTAAGGACAAAATGTTATTAAAGTTTTAGATCCAGTCTTAAAAAAATTTAATCTCTTATATCCCTATTTTTTGGAGATATTGAAGGGACTAAAATTTTGTGTCTCGGAATTAAAATTTTAATTTCAGTCTTTGATCACCAAATCACAATATTGAGTCTCTATCACCTAGTTTCAGTATTAGGACTCCATACCAAACATAGTCTAAGGGTTTATGATATAGGATTTAGAGTTTAAGATAAATAAAATAACTTTAAGAGAAAAGGACAAATAGGTCCCTGGCCTTTTTTTTGCGGACATTTTAGTCCCAAGGATTGGAAAATACATTTATGTTCCTGACCCCTCCAAAATGCAGACAAATTTATCCCTTCGTTGAAGTGACTCCGTTGGACCAGACGAAAAAGTCTGACGTGGCTCTCGTGGCGCTGACCTGGCCATTACGGAAGCACACGTGGTATGTAACTTTCCAAAACAGGACATATTAGTCCTCTCACACCAAAATGTATAGCTTTTCAAAACAGGACATATTTGTCCTCCTACACCAAAACGACGCCGTTATTTTTATGCTGGTATTGTGCATTGTATTCTTTGTACTTGATTCTCTTTATGTAAATAATTGCTGGATTTGTGCCCCTAATTAGAACCTTCTGTATATTATCAAAGCAAAGAAAGCATTTTTGCTTATGACATACTTTCAGATGGTACTATGAGCTATCAAAAATTTCATAGAAGCATAAAGTTGTGTTTTCATAAGGTCAAATGCGATATTAAACCAACCAAACTTTAACATAGAATTTTGATAATTGAGATAATAAAAGGTGAGAACCACATGGTTCTCATTACAGAATTTTGAGAATTGAGACAAAACCAGAGGTTATATATTGAGAGAATAATAAAAGGTGAATACAATTTGATAAAATAGATTTTTTATACACCAACAAAACTATAACCAATCAGCCAACCACAACTCAGTTACTAATCTTTGTTAGCAATTTCTAACTAATGCCACAAAGGAAGAATTTGATTTGAGAAGACTAATACAATTGCTTCCTCAACAAATTATCAAATACCAAAGACTAATATAGTTAAACCACTCAAAGCAGAATTTGACCAATATCAAGCTTCACCAATTGGCAGAAACAAACATCAAAGCTACTAGAACTATTTCAAGAAATTTGAACCAAATGCTTAACCACCTTAAAACAAAGTAAAAAGAGAAGCTAAGTTGAACTTAATCAACAATTGCAGAAGTTATACCAAAAATATGAAACTTTGAAATGAAACATAGAATTATGGTTGAAACTTCACTCTTCTAAAGGAGCAATCAAACCCTTGGGAACAAAGCAATAAACAAGAACACCAACCCTAGCACCATCGAAGGGAGCACAATTGTGCAAAACAACTTCTTCGCGTTCTTGAAGAACGCCGATTCCTTCTTCCACCTCCTCATGTGAGCCATCACAAACACCGTCTCCTTCTGCATAGGCGAGCCTATTACGACGTCGTATGGAGGTGAGTTATCTATTATCCACAGTATCAGGTCACACTCCTTTGCAAATCCTAAACTTAAAACGGTGCGAAGGAGTGAGAGGGTGCGGTTGGAAGGGGAGTAGAGTGTGTTAGGGTAAGCGAGGAAGTGAAGAGGGAGGGGGATGGGGCAAGGAGAGGAGGGGCAGCGTAGGTGGTCGACTGGTGGTGGAAGAGGGAGACAGGGGGAGGAGGTGGTTGGGGTTAAAGGGGCATGTGATGAGGTTGGGAGAGAGAAGAGTAACTTGGAGAGCCGTGTTGGAGAGGAAGAGGAGGCTGTTGAGAGATGTGAAGGTGGTGGGGAGATGGTTAGAGGCTGAGGAAGGAGTTGGGAGTGGTTGAGGACAATGACCCACTTCACCCACTTCACCATTTCTGTGCATTCCAAGGATTAGGGCTCATAAATTTGAAAGATTGGGGTCTGGGTGAAATGACGTCGTTTTGGTGTGGGAGGACAAATATGTCCTATTATGAAAAGCTACACATTTTGGGATGAGAGGATTAATATGTCCTGTTTTGAAAAGTTACATGCCACGTGTGCTCCCATAACGGTCAGGTCAGCGTCACGAGAGCCACGTCAGACTTTTCCGTTTGGTCCAACGGAGTCACTTCAACGGAGGAATAAATTTATCCACGTCTTGAAAGGGTCAGGGATATGAATGTATTTTTCAATTCTTGGGGACTAAAATGTCTGTGAAAAGAAAGGTCAATGACCTATTTGTCATTTTCTCTAATTTTAAAAAGTTTGGTCAATATTGGTTAAAAAATTAATTCTCTAATGTTACTATAAAAAATAATATGATATTTTTATATTATTTTTGTTATATTTTAAAATTATTTTAAGTTAAAAATTCACGTACAGTTATCTTGCATGTGAGTCTCCATCTTGTTTTAGACTTATTTGTTATTTGTATTTTTTAAGATTTTTTTAAAATATAAATTTTCGCATACTATTTTAATAATTTATCCATATTAAAATTGTTTTTTTCAACTTTTTTAATGATGACACTACCAAATGAAAAACGTGTTTGAATCACATTTTTTTTTATCAATTTTTTATTTTAATACATCTTATTTTCTTTTGAAAATGAAAGAAAATCTCTCTTAAGAAATATATTACAGAAATATTACTTTTAGGTTGGATTAGAAAACACCTCCTTGTGAAAATTTAAATTTTGTCTTTTATATTAAATAATCTAATAGTTAACAATAAATTTTTAAATGAAATTTCAATTAACGATAGATTAATTATTAATCTATCGAATTACTATACATATAAGTCTTTTTAACTTATAAGTCTTACAAGTTAGGCTAAATTCAATAGAAGCTACGCTCACTCACAAAAGCGTGTTAACACGCGCATCACGTTTTCAATGCACTCATTCACCATTATGAACGACTCTTCTTATTCTTCCTCGATGAAAACCACAATTGTCATTTTTTTCGCGTTTCTCCTCCTCCTCCTCTTCTTTCTTCTTCTTCTCCTTTTTTGTATTTTTCCTCCTTTTTCTTTGCGTGTTTCATCTGTATTGTCGTGTTTCTCCTCTTCCTTCTTTTGATTTTGCAACATTATGTGTTTTTTCTTCTTTGTTTGATTTTTTCTTTTCAAAAAGAATTATGATAATATGAAATAAGAAGATGAAGAAAAAGAAATAGCAGAAGATGAGGAGGAGGAAGAGGAAGAATTTTGAATTAAGCAGAACTTATCAGAATAAAAATACATCCAAATATCTTCATTTTACACCCAAATTTGTTGCAAATACAGAAATGAGTTATGCTACGTGTACACTAAAATTAGCCACCAAAGTCAGTCACCAGTATAAAATACATATTGGAATACAAATATACATTGAAAATAAATTAAAGCAAACATGTATTTATACACAAATACATTACTGGCTGATTTTAGTGGTTGATTTTAGTGTACAAATAGCATTTTTGTAATGAAAAAAATTTCCTCTAATAATGCTGCATTTTTCTTCTTCTTCTTTTCCTTATTTCTTTCTTTCTTTTAGTTAAATGAATGTAAGTTCATCCTTTTTTCAAGTAATTTTGTAGCATTATAAGTTTCTTCTTTTTCATTGTTTAATTTTTTTGTTTTTATTCTTGTTAAGAGAGTAAAATAAGAATAAACTTGGAAAGGTAAGACAAAAAGGAAAAGATGAATAAGAAAAAAAAGAAGAAGAAGATGGTGATGATGGTGGAAAAAAAAAGAACCAGCAGAAGATGAGGAGGAGGAAGAGGAAGAGTTTTGAATTATGCAGAACTTATAAGAATAAAAATACACCTAAAATTCCTTAAAATACACCCAAATATCTTCGTGTTACACCTAAATATCTTTGTTTTACACCCAAATTTGCTGTAAATACAGAAATGAGTTATGCTACGTGTACACTAAAATTAGCTACCAAAGTAAGCTACCAGTATAAAATACATATTGGAATATAAATATACATTGAAAATAAATTAAACCACACATGTATTTATACACAAATATATTGTTGGCTCATTTTAGTGGTTGATTTTAGTGTACAAATAGTATTTTTATACAGAAAAATATTTTCTCTAATAATGCTGCATTTTTCTTCTTCTTTTCCTTATTTGTTTCTTTCTTTTAGTTAAATGAATGTAAGTTCATCCTTTTTTCAAGTAATTTTGTAGTATTATGTGTTTCTTCTTCTTCTTTGTTTGATTTTTTTGTTTTTATTCTTGTTAAGAGAGTAAAACAAGAAGAAATTTGAAAAAGTAAAACAAAAAGGAAAAGATGAATAAGAAAAAAAGAAGAAGAAGATGGTGATGATGGTGAAAAAAAAGAACCAACAAAAGATGAGGAGGAAGAAGAGAAAGAGTTTTGAATTATGCAGAACTTATCAGAATAAAAATACACCCAAAATTTCTTAAAATACACCCAAATATCTTCGTGTTACACTTAAATATCTTCGTTTTATACCCAAATTTGCTACAAATACAAAAATGAGTTATGCTACGTGTACACTAAAATTAGCTACCAAAGTTAGCCACCAGTATAAAATACATACTGAAATACAAATATACATTGAAAATAAATTAAACCACACATGTATTTATACACAAATACATCGGTGGCTAATTTTAGTGTACAAGTAGCATTTTATACAAAAAAATATTTTTTCTAATACTGCAAATTTTTTTCTTCTTCTTCTTTTCCTTATTTCTTTCTTTCTTTTAGTTAAATGAATGTAAGTTCATCCTCTTCCAAGTAATTTTGGAACATTATGTGTTTCTTTTTTTTTCTTTATTCAATTTTTTTTTATTCTTGTTAAGAGAGTAAAACATGAAAAAACTTGAGAAGGTAAAACAAAAAGAAAAAGATGAATAAAAGAAAGAAGAAGAATATGGTGATGGTAATGATGATGAAAAAAAAAAGAAGCAGTAAAAGATGAGGAAGAGAAAGAGGAAGAGTTTTGAATTATGCAGAACTTATCAGAATAAAAATACACCCAAATATCTTCGTGTTAATACCTAAATATCTTCATTTTACACCTAAATTTGCTGCAAATTCAAAAATGAGTTATGCTACGTGTACACTAAAATTAGCCACCAAAGTCAGCCACCAGTATAAAATATATACTAGAATATAAATATATATTGAAAATAAATTAAACCACACATGTATTTATACACAAATACATTGGTAGCTGATTTTAGTGTACAAGTAGCATTTTTGTACAGAAAAATATTTCCTCTAATGCTGCAAATTTTTTTCTTCTTCTTCTTTTTCTTATTTCTTTCTTTCTTTTAGTTAAATGAATGTAAGTTCATCCTGTTCCAAGTAATTTTGGAACATTATGTGTTTCTTCTTTTTCTTTGTTTGATTTTCTTTATTTTTTTTCTTGTTAAGAGAGTAAAACAAGAAAAAACTTGAGAAGGTAAAACAAAAAGGAAAAGATGAATAAAAGAAAGAAGAAGAAGAAGATGGTGATGATGATGGAAAAAAAAGAAGCAGCAGAAGATGAGGAAGAGAAAGATGAAGAGTTTTGAATTATGCAGAACTTATCAGAATAAAAATACACCCAAAATTCTTAAAAAAACACCCAAATATCTTCGTGTTACATAAAAAATTTGCTGCAAATACAGAAAAATATTTTCTCTAATGTTATATTTTTTCTTTTGAATTGAACCACATCTCAGTCACTTGATTGGATTCAAAACAATAAAAGGAGGAGAAGACTTGTAAAGACTTGTATGAGAAAAATGCTTGTATGTGGAGAACAATTTGATTATCAATACCATAGAGGGGCTACAAAATATATCCAAAATACACCATATTAAAACAAGCATAAACTATAGAATGAAAATAGAACTATGAAGCCATCATAAAAAATAACAAAATCAGATTCATGAATCATCACTAAACAGAAACTAAAACAATTCAACTAAAAGAATATGTTGTCCTCACTTTCATCTGGGTTATATTATACCAAGGTTAGTGCAATTGAATCACATATCATTGTAAACCAGAAGTTTACTAGCCCAAATGAATTCATAACTTGGCATGATAGATTGGGTTATCCGGGAACAACCATGATGAGGAGAATTATTGAAAACTCCTATGGACACTTACTAAATAACCAGAAGATTCCTAAAACTAGTAAATTTTGTTGTGCAGCATGTTTTCAGAGAAAGTTAATTTTAAGGTCATCACCAGTAAAGATTGGATTTGAGTTTCCTGAATTCCTAGAAAGGATTCAAGGTGATATATGTGGACCTATTCATCCACCATGTGGATCTTTTAGATATTTTATGGTCCTAATAGACGCATCTTCGAAATGGTCACATGTGCTTATTGTCTTCTCGCAACCTGGCGTTTGCGAGATTACTGGCTCAAATTATTTGATTAAAAGTACAATTTTCAGAAAATCCAATCAAAGCAATTCGTCTTGATAATGCTGCGGAATTTACTTCCCAAGCTTTTGATGCTTATTGTATGGCTAATGGAATAAGTGTTGAACATCCAGTAGCTTATGTTCACACACAAAATGAGTTAGTAGAATCACTTATTAAACGCCTCCAATTAATTGCTAGACCCTTACTTATTAGAACAAATCTCCCAACCTTGGTTTGGGGGCATGCTATTTTACATGCCGCAGCACTTATTCGTTTGAGGCCAACGAGTTACCATCAATTTTCTCCTATGCAATTAGCTTTTGGCCAGCAGCCAAATATTTCCCATTTAAGAATATTTAGATGTGCGATATATGTTCCCATTGCACCACCTAATCGCTCCAAAATGGGACCCCAAAGAAATTGGGGATATATGTTGGATATGATTCTCCCTCTATAGTAAGGTATCTTGAGATACAAACTGGGGATGTATTTAAAGTCCGATTTGCGGATTGTCATTTTGATGAATCAAAATTTTCAATATTAGAGGGAGAGAATAAGCTTCCTAGAAAGGAACTTAATTGGAATGCATCATCCTTGATGCATTTAGATTCTCGATTAGGGCAATGTGAACTAGAAGTTCAAAAGATTATACATTTGCAAAGAATAGCAAATGAATTGCCTAATGCATTTTTCAATACAAAGAGGATAACCAAATTTTATGTACCAGCGGTAAATGCCCCAATTCGAATTGATGTCTCAGTAGGACAAGTAGCCACTGAAGCAAATTCACGCCAAAAGCGTGGCAGGCCTGTCGGTTCCAAAGATAAAAATTCTCGAAAGAGAAAAGAGGTAAATACTATTCCTGTTGAAAAGACATAGTAAAAACACATGCAATTGTCCAAAATTCTGATATAACGCCAGAAGACGTTCAGGTACCTGAAAATTGTGAAAATGACGAGATCTCGATAAATTATATCTTTACAGGAGAGAAATGGGACCGAAATAAGACAATTGTCAATGAAATATTTGCATATAATGTGGCATTAAATATCATGCATGAAAGTAAGGATCTTGAGCCAAGATCAGTCGAAGAATGTCGACAAAGGAATGATTGGCCAAAATGGAAAGAAGTCACAAAGGCTGAATTAGACTCACTTGCAAAACGTGAAGTATTTAGACCTGTAGTCCGTACACTAGAAGATGAAAAACCTGTTGGATACCGATGAGTAGTTGTGAGAAAACGAAATGAGAAAAATGAAGTTGTGCGCTATAAAGCTCGACTTGTGGCACAAGGTTTTTCACAAAGGCCCGTATAGATTATGAAGAAACGTATTCTCCTGTAGTGGATGTGATAACATTGCGTTATTTGGTCAGTTTATCTGCATATCATAAACTGCATATGCATTTAATGGATGTGGTAATAGCCTACTTATATGGTTCATTAGATCGGGATATCTATATGAAAGTCCCTGAAGGACTAAAGATATCTAAACCATTCAATGAATATTCGCAAGGGTTATACTCAGTCAAATTGCAAAAATCTTTATATGGTCTAAAGCAATCTGGACGAATGTAGTATAATTGTCTTACTAAGTATCTGGCCAAAAATGGATTCAAGAATGATGATATCTATCCATGTGTTTTCATAAAGAAATCTGCATCTGGATTCATTATAATTGTTGTGTACGTTGATGATTTAAATATCATTGAAACTCTTGAAGAGATTCTAACTATTATAAAAGCTCTAAAAGAAGAGTTTGAGATGAAAGATCTTGGAAAGACTAAATTTTGTCTCGGCCTGCAGATTGAGCATACAAAAGATAGGATCTTTATTCATCAAACAACATACACAGAAAAGATCTTAAAGAAATTTTATATGGATAAGTCACATCTATTAAGTACCCCAATGATCATAAGATCTTTGGATGTGGAAAAAGATCAATTCCGTCCTAAGGAAGAAGATGAAGATATCCTTGGTCCTGAAGTACCATATCTTAATGCCATTGGAGCGCTAATGTATCTTGCTAATAATACATGACCTGATATATCATTTGCTGTGAATTTACTAGCAATATATACTTCCTCTCCAACCAGAAGACATTGGAGTGGAATCAAATAAATCTTTTGATATCTTCATGGAACGGTTGATATGGGATTGTTCTATCCATATGGATCCAAGTCACAACTAGTTGGCTATGCAGATGCTGGATACTTGTCTAATCCACATAAAAGGAGATCTCAAACAGGATATCTGTTCACATATGGTGGTACAGCTATATCATGGAGGTCCACAAAACAGACGATAGCAGCAACCTCCTCTAATCATGCTAAAATACTCGCGATACATGAAGCTAGTCGCGAGAGTTTTTGGCTCAAGAGTTTGATCCAACATATTCTGTCATCATGTGGACTGATTGACCATAAGATAGCTCTAACTGTCCTGTTTGAAGATAATACAGCATGTATTGCTCAGCTTAAAGGCGGATATATCAAAGGGGATAGAACAAATCATATTTCTCCCAAATTCTTCTTCACTCATGATCTTCAAAATCAAGGTACAATTGATGTCTAACAGATCCGTTCAAGTGAGAATATGGCAGATTTATTTATAAAGTCACTCCCGAAATCCTCCTTTGAAAGATTGATACATGAGATTAGGATGCGCCGATTTCGAGACATCAACTGATGTCGACAAGAGGAGGAGACTGTACTCTTTTTTCCTTGGTCAGTTTTTTTTCCATTGGATTTTTCTTGACAAGGTTTTTAATGAGGCAGTTCCCATCACAAAGAATTTTGTATTCTTTTTCCTTCACTAATTTTTTTTCTCATTGGGTTTTCTTTAGTAAGGTTTTAACGAGACAATAATCTTAAATGGTCATTCAAGGGAGAGTGTTGTGATAAGAATGAAAAATATGGATGACCATTGGCCAAGTATGACTTGGATGGCTTAACTTTTCTATAGTGAAGTGCCATATTACCAAGGAAATTACATTTAATGAAAGAGAAAAAAGAGGACTCTTGTACATGTATAAATAAGAGGTTAAGCCTCCGTTAATTATACACAGCAATAAAAATATTCTCCCTCTCTTTATATTAAACTTTTCTCCTCCTTCTTTCATACGCTACTAATATATAATAGTAGTAAATATATAAGTTTCTTCTATTATTATAGTAAAATAATTATATTGGTAAATATCAAAATTAGAATCTTCTATTTATATTTATTTACTTTATATTTATTATATCTTCATCAATTATTTATTTTACAACATAATTAGCTATATTATTATTTATTCGGTTTTACTAACGAGTATTAAGGATAAGTACTATTTTGGTCCCTAACGTTGAGGGTCAGAATCGAAATCGTCCCTTTTCTATTTTTCGATTTAGAATCGTCCTTAACGTTTTTTTTTCATATTAAAATCGTTCTTTTTATTTTTTTGGACAAGAATACCCTCACCACTACCAACATAATTACCTCTTCACCACCACCATCACCAACTGCCACTTCACCACCATTATCAGCATCATCATCACCATCATCATCATCATCATCAACACCCACTGCCACTCCACCACCACCAACGCCACCGCCGTCCCCCTCCCCCCTTTCCCCTTCCCCCCACCCAGCGTCCCCACTCGTCCCCTTCCTCTTCCCGTATTCCCTTCACCCATCCCCAATAAATCAACAAGCAGAAACAATAATATTCCACAACAAATCAACAAATCAACAAGTAGAAAACAACAAATCAACAAATCAGCAACAATAATATTCCACAACAAAAGAAGAAGAAATCCAGAAATTCACAGAATTCACAGAAGAAGAAGAAGAAGAAGAAGAAACGGGCAGCAGTGCA
>NC_029773.3:11623873-11625059 GCF_000817695.3 Arachis duranensis | reverse complement strand
TGGTCGTGGTGCTGGTGGTGGTGTTGTGGAGGTTGTGGCGGTGGTGTTGGTGTTGGTGGTGGTGGTGGTAGAGGAGGGAATTGTGTTGGTAGTGGTGAGAGAATTTTTGTCCAAAAAAAAAATAAAAAATGACGATTTTAATACGAAAAAAAAGGTTAAGGACGATTTTAAATCCAAAATTACAAGAGGGACGATTTCGATTCTGACCCTCAACGTTAGGGACCAAAACAATACTTATCCCCGAGTATTAAGTATCAACCACTATACTTAGAATACTAGTTGAAGATTTAAAATCAATGACTTTTAGATTTTTAGTGATAATAAATATATAACTTTCATTGACTCTAATAATAATATTAATTTAAATTTTTTATTTTTTAACAAATATTATTTATTCTTGATTATTTATAATTATAAAAAATATTACATATATATTAAAAATCAATTATGTACTAATTTAATTATTATATATTATGCATAAATATATATTATTCTACACATTTTTATTTATAATTTATATTTCAATACAGATTTTATATAAATAACTAATTTTTAGTATACACTCCAATACTAAAAAGTTTAAACTCAAATACAATATATTAAAAAGCATATAATTTTATCACTTGAACTAGATCTCGGCTGTCTATTAGTTAGTTATCCTCTTCTTGGGACTCGAATGACAAGGCCATGTTTATTGACCCAAACCCAAACTCGATCGCATCTATAATCCATGGTGACCACAGTGCCAGCCAAAACCACAATGGCACGAACATTTGGGTTTTCTTCTTCAATTCTTTCTGCTGCTTTCTCCCCTTTTGTTCCCATCAACTCTGGCCATGAATTCTTAGCTGCATCCACAAATTAATCATCTTTGTCCTTAACATTTTTGTAATGGAACTACCAGAGACAGAAAAACTACTAATTATATATAAAAAATAAATTTTCAACAGGTTAATTTTAAAGTAGTTATGCATACAAGTAGCTTATCTCACAACCAAATTACAGCATTGGACGAAAATGTTTAATTTAAATATGTATATACAATAATATATTAATATAAATTAAAGTTATTGGAGATATAACTATTTGTATTTTTTTATTAATTTAAATTTTTTAGATAAATAATTTTATAATATGGTATTAAAATTTTTATAACAAAAAATTTTAAAATTTTCTTATACTTGTT
>NC_029773.3:11612757-11623637 GCF_000817695.3 Arachis duranensis | reverse complement strand
ACCTCATTCACATTTCAAAATCTAAAAAAAGTTATTGTATAAAGAGACATATTAAGATATATTTATTTATGTAATTATTCTTATCAACTTAAACTTCTTAGACAAATAATTTTATGACAAAAACTATATATATACATAATAAAGAAAAGAGAAAAGGAAATATATACGCAAATATATATTTACCTGGACATTGCAATTCCATATTGTTCTTTCCTTGGCCTTTTGTTTTTCTTTTGGTGTTATAAGTGAGTGGTTTCAGAATAAATTTCCTGTTATGATTGCAGGATATATATATACTCGGAGTCGTAAATGGTTTCCTATTTAAATAACTACAAAATACTTTTTGATAGTTGGATAACTCTCATTTATGATAAATATGCAAGATCATGAATGAGTTTATTATTCGTAGTCTATATATTTAAAATGTATTTAAAAATAATATCTATTATATATTAATTAGTAATATAAAAAGTTAGTTAAAATATTTTATATAACTAAAAAAAATAAAACGAAAAAAAGTTAATTTGTATTTTAATATTAATAAGTATCAAAATATTAGACATCATATTTTATTTAAATGTCACATCTCTAAGTTTAACAAAATTTAAAATTAATATAGTAGTATATTTTGTATTTTATCTAGAGATATATATAGCAAAAAAGATGAATTAAATATGATTAAAATCTCGATTCAGATACTAAAACTATCAGATCAAATTAGATTCTATATTTTTCACTTTTTAAGTTCTATCTGATATGATAGAATAGGATCAAATATTGAATATTATTTATAAAAAAGAAAAAAATTTAAATATTTTTAAAAAATTTAAAATTAAAAAATAAAAAATTTCACTCTTTTATATCTATTTACTTCCAAAATATTATTAAACAGTATTTTTTAAATAATAAAAATAAAACAACTAATATATATGAATAATAATAAAAATCTCAAATAAAACAATCAAATCTAATTAACCAATATTCCAACAATAAGAACAAATAAGTAATAATAGAAATTCTAATATCCCAACATTCCAAAAATACAACACAAATTATAATAACTAAATCAAATAAAAAAAAACTTAGACATAACATAATAAAATTGGATAATTGCACAAACAAATATAAGCAACTTCTTAAATTCGAGGGGAGCAGCGTATATATATTTTATTTATTTATATATTTTTTATTTTTTATTTTGTAGATGTGCAAATTCATAGATAGAATTTGTAAATACATATTTAAATTCTGCGATCCAATTCTATTTATTCCGCTCATTTAAGAGCAAATGGAGATAAATATTGTAGATAGAATTTGAATTTGTACATTTCTAATTTTATCGTATTATATTTTAATTTATATTTGTGTAATACATGTACCTTTTAGATCTTTAAGTATAGAATAATTAATTTAGATTGATTAAATGACTAACTCATTTGTTTATTTAAATAAATATAAAAAATTTAAATATCGTATTGTATATGTAACAATTTATTAGCTAATAACAAATTTTTAAATAAAATTTATCTTTATAACAGATTAATCATCCTTGACTTATCAAACGGGACACTTTGAGAAATAAAAATAATAATAGGAAATTTATTGAGGGAATGTGGTCATATTGACATATTTTGTTTAGATAACTATCAATCATACCATATGTATTGCAAGGTAAAACCATATTGAAATTTATCAGCTGGATGGATGTATTAGTTGTGCTTTGGCCTCATTTGCTTATTCATTTTAAGTATATCAAAGCTTTCTTGAGGGAAGGTCATACATTTGCATATATATCCATTATTTCTATCTACAAGAAACGTCTTTTCTTTTCATTCTTTCTTAAACGTTAATGCATGAACGAATTGAATGTGATCAATGCATATATACTTACAAACAAATTTTGCCGGTATCTAATTTCACATTCAATACTCTACGGTACGGTGCGGTGCGGTAAGGCCATACCTATATGCTTTGATAATTTTAATTTGCTTTATTATGGGAAAAGAAAATGTCGCAATAAGAAAGTTGGGAATTTTAAATTTTAATAGTCGTTTGAATGCATGATAATTTATATCATAGGCGAGTTTTATTATTTTAATTTAAAAATAAATAAAATTTCATGTCCTTATTTTATTAATTTTTATACTTTAAAAACATTTGGTGATTGGTATATTTAGTATTTAACCCGTATTCAAATTATTCGTATAATAGTCTATATATATTCAAATTTTGTGAATATATCAGAACTATATAAATATTTGATAATATTAAAAATAACTGTGTTTAAAAAGATTTGTTATTAAGTGTTGAGTTTTGTGTATTTAAACCTTTTAATGAGTAAGGACTGATTGTAAAACCTTCTATACATGCATTGTTTTCTAGGGATAAAAAATGAGACATAATGCACACAAACAACCCAATCTACTATGACTTATGTTAGATGAATCTCATAGTAGCTTTTATTTTTTATTTTTTTTATTAATTGTTTATATTAGGCCTATGAAAGGCACTGTAATGGATGGATTAAAATTATCTCTAGCTACTACAATACAAAGAGTTGTCTCTAACTATGCTAGAGTTAAACTTAATATATATTTTTCTTTTTTTTTATCGAAAAGTAATAATTTTTTCTTCTTTTGGTCGAAGGAAAATAATCACTATTATGAATTTATGATGCATTGTTTCTCTATCATATGAGCTATTGGTGTTTATGATCCAATCTTCAAAATGGGCTCATGTTCAAAGCATTGGTTCCGACTGATTTTTACTCTATTTGACCCAACCCATAAGTCATGATCTATAATTAAATACATATTTTATAATGAAATATATTATAAATAATGTTACATAATTAACATTTTTTTATTATCAAATATTTTTATTTCCCAAAATATTATTTATATACTAAAATTAACCATCAAAATTAATTACCGTACGTATTTTTATAAGTACACATATACAATCCAAATCAATTATTTAACAAATCCTTCACGCAACAATCCAGCCACCCACCCAACCCATGCCTTTCAAAGGATGAAATCCACCGGACTCATACCTTCACTGGTGAGCTTATTCTTGTAATTTTTTTCGACTTCGAACTCTTCCTCCTCCACGTCTTCCACACTAGCACCGGAAAAATCTTCAACCTCATCTCCCGTTCCTGCAGCATCCCATCACTATTGAATTAAATTTATCGCAATTGATGCTTTCACTACCCAAGTGCATATTTTTGTTGTCTCGCTTCTTTCGCCGTTGCATTCTAATTATTTGATTTATGTCATTAGTGGGATCAAACTCTTCCATTGATGTTTCATTATTTTTTAGAATTCAAGCAAAATGTGGAAGACTGGGGTGACTTCTTTTATAATGTTTATGTTACTTTGTTGATTTTTTGCTTATCTCATATGTATTATGTTATTGCTATTCTTCGATTACCTAATTCTTATGTTTGAAGTAATTCATACCCTTCCTCTTACATCCTTTTGTAATGACATTATTTTGGCTTTGTTTTGCTATTTTGATTTTTATGCATATGTCTATGTGGTGTTGCAATGATGAGTACGAATTATGCAGATGAACTTCACAATTCATTCAAGAAAGATGAAGTTACAAAACTATAATAAGTAATTTCTGCCGAAACATACAAATTACAGGTTTGGTATTTATACAAGCTATGGTTGCATTGATTACACTACTTGTTTAAAAACTTAAAATGTTTTTTCAAGAGTTTTCTTTTGTAGGGTTATTCTCTTACATTTTTTATAATCCTTGTTCTTTTATTGGTGATGGATGTTATTCTAAACTACACCATATTCTTAAGTAATATTGTTAATCCAGTCCTAACGACAATCATTGTTGGAATCTTTAAAGGGGTTGGTTCCACAATAATTTTAAATGGTATATGAAGTCATTATCGTGGAACCAACCCCTTTGAGGACTCCAACAATAGTTGTTCCTTTGAATGCTATAATTCTTCATTGCTATCAAAACAACATTCCTATTCCTGAATCTATGGCCAACTCAAAATTCTACCCCTCCACCATTCGTGTTATAGTCCTCTCTGTCGTCGGGATTAAAAGTATCATCCAGCTGTATTGCATCCAAATTTAAAGTGTAATAATGACTTAAAATTTCTAATAATTGTGGAATGGCCAAAGAGAGAGACAGGAGAAACCGAGCACCACCACTAGTAGGAGTATCTAGCACAAACTCATAAAAAGAACCACTCTCGTTAGATAATCCAGTTTCGATAACATAATCTGCCCCTATCATCCTCTTCAACACTATCACGAGGCTGGCGCGAAGTGAATCGACCTTGCATCCAACGAGACTACTTGCAGACTCGAAATTAAAAGGATGACCCACAACCACCACCCATGTCACAAACTGCAATATACCACTCCATCACATGTTGTAGCATTAACCTAGCATCTTCATTGAACATTATCCTCACATGCTGATTAGCTTCGAGCCAGAATAACTTGTTAATAAATCCACCACTCAGAAGCGCTGATAAAAATCTATATGCAACTCATCCAATCTCTTTGGAACCTATTCTCCATATTGCTCAGTATGACAGTCTTTAGAACATGTAAAGAATCAACATGGAAAGTGCACGACATCATGGTTGAATTATACCAAAAATTACTCATTTCTCACCTTTTCTTATTATTATCCATCAGTACAAAAAAGAAGGTTAAATACAGAAAATAGAGATACGAATGAATTATGAGTAATAGTTGAGTCAGGAAGTTTTCTTATATAGAATTTTTCTTAGTTATCTAGGGTGAAAAAAGAAACCTACTTAATTAGACACATATTTTAAGTAATGTGACCCCCATTTTTCACTCTGCAATCATCTCGAGTAGTGTGACCCCAATTCTTTTTCTGACCATATCCCAAGTATTGAGTCCCATTTTTCTCTATGCGCGTATCTCAGGTACTCAGTACCCGCTTCTCCAGCTGTATCGTATTCTGGGTGCATCCGAGATAAATCAAAATCGTGGCGTATCATATCCTAGGAGCTCAATCGTTGGGATATGCTCATAAATGCTTTTAGGTATCAATACCCGAGATGTGTTACGCTGTGCATTTTCATAAATTATTTGTGCGTTATGGATTTTCATAATTAATATAATTATTTAATTTAAATAAAAATTTTTTTAATTTTGATAGATAATTTTAATGTATAACTAGTATTTTTAAAAAATTTATATATATAACACAAATATTTTTTTAATTTTTTTTGTCTACTTAATTATGAAATAATTCATTTATTTAATTTTACTCTTCACTAAAGAGATATAAAAAAATTTCTTCTTTCCCTTTTGATTTACATCAAAGAATCATAAAATTTAGGTGATTCTCCAACACCAACCTTTAGTTATTTTGAGGGTAAGGTACCCAGTCTTAAGTGGTATTAGTTTTATATATAGTAAAAATAGATTCATTTACATTAACCTAAAGAAAAGGTATAGGAAGATAATGTTTATACTAAATAACCTAAATAATAGGTTAAAAAAAGAATATTTAATTAATTTTGAAAATCAAATTTTTAATAATTATAATCAAAATAAATTTAACGTAATTTTATTTTCACTCATATTTATCCCACAAATTCTAATCTCTCTCAATGTTGTTCGTTACGCCTCCACCCTAATCTTCTTCTTCTTCCTTCATCGCCGGCGTCTGCTCTTCCTCCCTTGAGTCGCCATCCTCCATCGCGCCCTGCCCCCGCCCTCGTGTCGCCCTCCTGAAAGAAACATCCATCCAAAAAAAAAGAAATATCCACATCAAATCAAAGAAACATCTACTTAAAAAAACATTAACTTAAAACAAAAAATATCTTTTATTTAAAAAAATCATTCTTAAAAAAAAAGAAAGATCCACCTAAAATCAAAGAAATGTCCCTCTAAAAGCAAAGTAATATCCATCTAAAATAAAAGAAACATTCAATACATCATTAAAAAAACATCCGAAAATATGAAAAGAAACATATATTCTTACCATGGGGCAGACGAGCGGCTGCATTGATTCCTCAAGTGATGCGACGCAGGGGAGGGTTTGGGACGATCAGCAGCGTTGCATGCTTCTTGGGAACACAAACGCGACTGAACGTAGGAAGAGGACCTGCTTCTTCATCCGGACACGACGTAGGGGAGAAGAGGGCAAACGACGGTGTTGCTTGCAGAGAGAATGATCGCAGCGCAAGGAAAGGGAGAAGAAGGCATGCAGCGACTGTATCGCTTGAAGGGAGAACAGGGGTGGCACGATGCATAGGAGAAGAAGGTGCAACGGAAACGTTGAGAGCAGGGGGCGCAACGCATGGAAGAAGAAGGTGCAACGACGGTGTGGGTTGCAGGGAGCACAGGGGTGGCGTGACGCATGGGAGAAGAAGGCACAGCGGCGGTGCGGCGTGTTGCTTCTTTAGACGGTTGCGGCAGTGGTGAGGTGCGTTGATGATGACGTGTAACACCCTACCACACAGAGTTTTACGCTTAAGCCGTAAAACAGAGGTGGCGTGGTATTACGACCTCTAAAATAAAATATATATAATAATATTGGATACAATATACGAGGAGCCTTGAAAAACGGATAAAGTAAAATAGCAAAATAAAAAGCGCAACACTCAGAAAACGAGATTACTTGCGTGCGAAGGAAACTAAGGTTCATAACTATAAATAAACAAAAAGTGGGAATAGAGGGTCAAAAGTACAAAATAACAAGCTCCGAAGCTAAGGCTGGCGGGAGAATATTTACATACGTATATATATTATCTAGAGGTATATATAGTGAAATAGATGAATTGGATATGATTAAAATCTCAATTCAGGTACTAAAATCATTAGATCAAATTGAATTTTATATTTGTACTTTTTAAGTTTGTATCGGATCCGATAGGATAAGATCAGATATCGGATATTACTTGTAGAAAAAGAAAAGAATTTTAAATTTTCTTAAAAAATTTTAAAATAAAAATTTTTTTTCTTTCACTCTTTTATATCTATTTACTTCTAAAATACTATTAAACAGTATTTTTTAAATATAAAAATAAAAATAAAACAACTAATGTATATGAATAATAATAAAAATCTCAAATAAAACAATCAAATCTAATTAACTAATATTCCAACAATAAGAACAAATAAGTAATAATATAAATTCTAATATTCCAACATTCCAAAAATACAACACAAATTATTAATAACTAAATCAAATAAAAAAACTTAAACATAACAAAATAATATTGAAAAATTGCACAAACAAATATAAGCAACTTATTAAATTAGAGGGCAACAGAGTGTGTATATATATATTTATATTATGGATATGGAGATCTATGGATGGAATTTGTAAATGAGACCTGTTATATATGTAGGTTATTTTGGTATACAGTTTATATAAGTTGGTTTAAATTCAACAAAAATAACCTTCAGTTTAGATTGTGTATAAATACGTACTTTTCAATTCTTGAATAGCATAAAAATCATTATGATAAACGGTTCTTTTCCCTCAATCAAAATCGCAACACTAAAAATTCAAACAAGGATCAAAATATCTCAAAATCGTTGTGAAAAGTGAAGAACGTTTCAAAGTTGAATTTGAAAAAAATTAAGAAAATGAAATAAAAAGATGAAGAAGAAGAAGCAGCAAAAGATGAGGAGGAGGAAGATAAAGAATTTTGAATTATACAGAACTTATCAGTACAAAAATACCGAAAATTCTTTAATAATACACATAAATATCTTCGTTTTATACTGAAATTTGCTACATATACACAAAAATATTTCTTTTAATATTGCATTTTTTCTTCTTTTTTTTCTTATTTATTTTTTCTTTTAGTTGAATAAATGTAAGTTCATCATCTTTCAAGTAATTTTACAACATTATGAGTTTCTTTTTCTTATTTGTTTGATCTTTTTTGTTTTTAATTCTTGGTAAAAGAGTGAAATAAGAAGAAACTTGAAAAGGTAAAATAAGAAGACAAAGATGAATAAGAAAAAAAAAAAGAAGATAGTGATGATGATGATAAAGAAGAAGAAGCAGCAGCAGATAAGGAGAAGGAAGAGGAAGAGTTTAAATTATGTATAACTTATCAGTACAAAAATACCGAAAATTCTTAAACAATTCGTATAAATATCTTAGTTTTACACCATAATTTGCTGTATATACACAAAAATATTTTCTTTAATGCTGTATTTTTTTCTTCTTTTTTTTATTTCTTTCTTTTTTTAGTTGAATGAATATAAATTTATCCCCTTCCAAGTAATTTTATAGCATTATGTATTTCTTCTTCTTTTTTGTTTGATTTTTTTGCTTTTATTCTTGTTAAGAGAGTAAAACAAGAAGAAACTTAAGATGGTAAAACAAAAAAAAAGATGAATAAGAAAAAAAATGAGATGATGATGATGATGAAAAAGAAAAAGAAGAAGTAGCAGCAGAAGATAAGGAGGCGGGAGAAGAAGAGTTTTGAATTATGCAAAACTTATCAGTACACATATATCAAAAATTCTTAAACAATATACATAAATATCTTAGTTTTATACTGAAATTTGCTACAAATACACAAAAATATTTTCTTTAATGCAAAACTCTTATATTACATTCAATTCAAACCATCAACAATGAACAACAATTTTCACAAACAAAAACAACATTATTCACCTACAGAATCATAAACTACTAACGAAAATATTAACTAGAATTGAACCACACCTCAGCCACTTGATTGGATTCAAAACAATAATCCACTTCGCTCTGGTTTAATTAACAATCTGAATTTGAATCATTTATTATCTTCAACAACGAGATAATTATTCAAAACTAATTTTAGAGCTTGATTTCAAAAACGTAGAGAACGAAAAAAATTGTGAAAAACGAAGAGAACGCAGAGAACAAATAAAGAGAAACGCAGAGAACACACAAATGGAAGAGAATGTAGATCGAAAACAATGAGAAAATTTGAAAACGGAAACGAAATCTTTTTGAAAAAGGCATTTATATATTCACGTATTGATTGAAATGTTGGTTAGATAGTGACGCGTGAGGTGAATTAGGTTAAAGAGAGTTGTATGAACTTGTATTAAAAAATGACTTGTATGTGGAGTATATTTATTTGCGAATACATATTTAAAATCTTCGATCCAATTCTATTTATTTGATCTGATGATCTTGCGAATCGAATTATATCCACATATTTCAGATCTAATACGGATAAATATTTCAGATAGAATTTAAATTTGTACACTCGTAATTTTATCGTATTATATTTTATGTTTGTGCCAATACATATACTTTTTGAATTTTAAATATATGATAATTCATTTAGGTTAGTCGAGTGATTAATTTACCTGTTCATTTAAATAAATATAGAAAATTTAAATCCCATTTTATATATATAATAATTTATTGGCTAATAATAAATTCGTAAATAAAATTTAAACTCACTGACAAATCAATCATCCTTGACTTATCAAACGGGACACTTTGAGAAATAAAAATAATAATAGGAAATTTGTTGAGGGAATGTCGTCATATTGACATTTAGTTTAGATAACTATCATATCATACCATGCGTATTACAAGGCAAAACCATATTGAAATTTATCAGCTGGATGTATTAATTGTGCTTTGGCCTCATTTGCTTATTCATTTTAAGTAGGTTATAGCTTTCTTGAGGGAAGGTCATACATTTGCATATATATATATATATATGCATGAACGAATTGAATGTGATCAATGTATATATACTTACAAACAAATTTTGCCGGTATCTGACTTCACATTCAATACTACTCTACGGTACGGTGCGGTGAGGCCATACCTATATATGCTTTGATAGTTTTAATTTGCTTTATTATGGGAAAAGAAAATGTCGCAATAATAAGAAAGTTGGGAATTTTAAATTTTAATAGTCATTTGAATGTATAATAATTTATATCATAGGCGAGTTTTATTATTTTAATTTAAAAATAAATAAAATTTCATGTCCTTATTTTATTAATTTTTATACTTTAAAAACATTTGGTAATTGGTATATTTAGTATTCAACCCGTATTCACATTATTCGTATAATAGTCTATATATATATTCAAATTTTGTGCATATATCAGAATTATATAAATATTTGATCATTTTAAAAAATAACTGTGTTTAAAAAGATTTGTTAAAAAGTGTTAAGTTTTGTGTATTTACACCTTTTAATGAGTAATAAGGACTGATTATAAAACCTTCTATATACATGCATTGTTTTTTAGGGATAAAATATGAGACATAATACACAGAAACAACTAACAACCCAATCTATTATGACTTATGTTAGATGAATCTCATAGTAGTTTTTTATTTTTTATTTTTTATCGAAAAATAATAATTTTTTCTTCTTTTGGTCGTAGGAAAATAATAATCACTATTATGAATTTATGATGCATTGTTTCTCTATCATATGAGCTATTGGTGTTTATGACCCAATCTTCAAAATGGACTCATGTTCAAAGCATTGATTCGGATTGATTTTTACTCAATCTGACCCAACGCAATATTTTATAGGAGAAGTCTATGGGCCAGCAAATCTGACCAACACTTAGTCAGCAAAATAAAAATGAGTGATTCTTCACTATTAGATGAAATCTTACACCATTAAATACACTATTGATGGCTAATTGATGGCTACAACTCACAAAATCTGCTGTTCCCCTAGCACTCCTCTATTTTATAATGTAATATATTATGAATAATGTTATATCATTAACAAAATTTATTATTTTTAATTAATATTTGATTAATATTTTAAATTTTAAGTATTAAATTATAAATTTTAAATCTTAAATTTTAATAATATAAAAATAAGATGTTAGTTAAGTATTGGTTAATATTGACTA
>NC_029773.3:11594669-11612740 GCF_000817695.3 Arachis duranensis | reverse complement strand
AAATTAACTACCAAAATTAATTATCGCACGTATTTTTATAAATATACATATACAATCCAAATCAACTATTTAACAAATCCTTCGGGTAACAAGTCACCCTCCCAACCCATGCCTTTCAACGCATGAAATCCACTTGACTCATGTCTTCATTGTTGAGCTTATTTATATAAATTTTTTTGACTTTGAACTCTTCCTCCTCCACATCTTCCACACCAACACCGGAAAAATCTTCAACCTCATCTCCCATCATCACTGTTGAATTTATCGCAATAAATGCTCTCACTATCCGAATATGCATATTTTTGTTGTCTCGCTTATTTTGCCGTTATATTCTAACTGTTTGATTTATGTCTTTAGTGAGATCAAACTCTTCCATTGCTTTTTCATTATTTTCTGAAATTCAAGCAAAAGGTGGGAGACTGGGGGTGACTTCTTTTAGACTTTTATAATATTTATGTTGCTTTGTTGATTTTGTGCTTATCTCATATGTATTCTGTTATTGATATTCTTCGATTATCTAATTCTTCTGGTTGAAGTAATTCATACCTCTCCATCTTGGATCCTTTTGTAATAACAAATTATTTTGGTTTCGTTTTGCTGATTTTGGTTTTTATGCAGTTATCTATGTGGTGATGCAATGATGAGTATGAATTATATAGATGAATTCCATAGTTCATTCAAAAAAGATGAAGTTACAAAACACTATATAAGTAATTTCTGTCGAAACATACAAATTACAACTCTGATATTTGTACAAGCTATGGTTGCATTGATTACACTACTTGTTTAAAAACTTAAAATGTTTTTCAAGAGTTTTCTTTTGCAAAGTTATTCCCTTGCATTTTTTACGATCCTTGTTCTTTCATTGGTGATGGGTGTTGTTCTAAACTACACCATTTTCTTGGGTAATATTGTTAATCCAGTCCTAACGACAACTATTGTTAGAATCTTCAAAGGGGTTGGTTCCACAATAATTTTAAATGTCGTATGAAGTCATTATCATGGAACCAACCCTTTTGAGGACTTCAACAACAGTTATTCCTTTGAATGCTGTGATTTATTATTGCCATCAGAACAACATTTCTATTCCTGAACCTATGACCAACTCAACATTCTACCCCCCACCATCCGTGTTGTAGTCCTCCCTGTTGCCGGGATTGAAAGGATCATCCAACTATATTGCATCCAAATTTAAAGTGTGATAATGGCTTGGAACTTCTGATAATTGTTGAATGGCCAAAGAGAGAGGCAGGACAAACCGAGCACCAACACTGGTAGGAGTCTCTGGCACAAACTCATCAAAAGAATCACTCTCATTAGATGATTCGGTTTCGACAACATAATCTGAATCACCCTCGTTATTGTCCTATTCAACACTATCATGAGGCTGGCACGAAGTGAATCGGCCTTACATCCAATGAGACTACTTGCGGACTCGAAAAGGATGACCCACAACCACCACCTATGTCACAAACTGCAGCATACCACTCCATCACATGTTGCAGCATTAGCCTAGCATCTTCGTCAAATATTATCCCACATGTTGATCTGCTTCGAGCCAGAATAACTTGTTAGTAAATCCACCACTCAAAAGTGCTAATAAAACTCTATATGCAACCCGCCCAATCTCTTTAGAACTTATTCCCCCATGTTGCTTAGTATCATAGTCTTTAGAGTATGTAGAGAATCAACATAGAAAGTACACAATATTACGGTTGAATTAGACTAAAAAATCATTCCTTTCTCACCTTTTTTTATTATTAACCATTAGTACAAAAAGAAGGCTAAAGACAGAGAATAGAGATACGAATGAACTGTGAGTAATGGTTGAGTCAGGAAGTTTTCTTATATATAATTTTTCTTATTTATCTAAGGTGCAAAGACACCTTAATTAGATATGTATCTCGGATACTGTGACTCCATTTTTCATTCTGCATTCATCTCGGGTACTGTGACCCTAATTCTTCCTCTGACCGTATATTGGGTAATGAACTCTATTTTTCTCTACACGCGTATTTCGAGTACTCAGTATCCGATTTTCTAGCTATATTTATCCCGGGCGCATTCGGGATACATCAAAATCGTGATATATCATCTCCTGGGTGTTTAATCATCAGGATATGCTCATAAATACTTTTAGACCTCAGTATTCGAGATATGTTACGCTGTGTATTTTTGTAAATTATTTGTGCTTGATAGATTTTCATAATTAATATAATTATTTAATTTAAATAAAAAATAGTTTTAGTGATTAATTTTAATATATAAATAATATTTTTAATAAAAGATTTAATATATAAAATATAAATATTTTTTAATTTTTTATTTTGTTTATGTTTGTTTTCCTTCATGTGTCGGTTAATTCTCAATCAAGTAATTTTTCTCTATTTGATGATGAAGTAATTCAACTGAAGAATCATAGATGGACAAATTACATAACACTTAAAAAAGGTTAGCAGTATAATTAGTCATTTAACTTATTTTATAGTGAAAAGAATTAGATAATATTATAGTAAACAATAAAATTTTAATAAAAATAAAAATTATTAAAAAGATTTATCATATATAATATATATTTTTTAAATAATAAAATAATTATTTTTCACTTAATTTTACTCTTCATTAGAGGAATATAAAAAAAATTCACCTTCTGATTTAAATCAAGGAATCATAAAATTTAGGTGAATTTTCTAACACCTTTAGTTATTTTGAGGGTAAGGTACCCAATTGTAAGTGAAATAGTTTATATATATAGTAAAAATGGACTCATTTATATTAATCTAAAGAAAAAATATAGGAGGATAATGTTTATATTAAACAACATAAATAACAAGTTAAAAAAGGAATGTTTAATTAATTTTAAAAATTAGATTTTTAATAATCATAATCAAAACTTAACCTAATTCTATTTTCACTCACACTCACCCCATAAATTCTTATTTCTCTTAGCGTTGTTCGTTACGCCTCCACCCTAATCTTCTTCTTCTTCCCTCATCTCCAACGTTGCCTCTTCTTCCCTCGAGTCGCCATCCTCCATCGCGCCATGCCCCTGCCCTCACGTCACCCTCCCGAAAGAAACATCAATCTAAAAAAAGAAGTGTAACACCCTTACTTTTAATACCTCATGATCATACTAAAAGTATAGGCGTTACTTATCTCTAATCCTTTAATTTGATACTATATTTATTTAATATTGAAGCTTCGCGAATATGAACCGAATTTTTAATTATAAAAGCAAAAAGTTTTTACTTTAAAATCACACAGTCGCATATCATATTCACGTAATAATAAATACATAGACTTATCCAAAACTTCTTAATATACAAGTCCTACTCTTCTAAAATGTCGAAATGACAAATAACGAGGGGTAAAAATAAAATCTAAAACTAAGTCAAATACAGAAGATGAAAACATAAGACTCCTGAACCTGTGCCAAAGCTTTCTGAACCAGTCACTGAAAATGAAATTCTGTAGGGGAGTGAGAATGTCATTCTCGAAAGGGTTTTCAGTAGAGGGTTTAAGAATTGTTATAAGAAGATATTTAAAAGAAAACTGTCTTTCAATTGCAGTGATTATCGCCCATCTTATGAATTCTTTTTAAGAACCAACTATTAATCATCCAAAACATTTTCAAAGAAACTCTTTTTGATTTTTCAGAAATCCAAAACCCTCCATTTCTTATAAGGAAATCTCAATCAGTTTCCTAGACTGTATGAATGACCAACCTGTTCCAAGCATATGTTCATTAAGTCTATGCTGAACCAACTTGATTTTTCATACTTTACTAATACTTCAACCAGAAAACAATCACAGCCTTCATTCTATCACACAATCAATCAACACAACCATCATCTCAACACCAATAATCTCAAAAGTACCATATCAGAACAAACACAGACAATACAGATAAGGAAAGCACAGGTTTAGATACCAGTTATAGCAAATAGCTCAGATAGCAGTTAATAACAGTTTAGCAAATAGGCAAACCAAAACAAATTCAAACTCAAGCAAAGCATACAAATGCATATGATGCATGCCTGTCCTATGGCTAATGAGCTCATTTGTCAGTTATATAACCAACCCGACATATCCGGTAGCTAACTTGGGCATCGTCCTCTTGAAAACTAGTGAGCAGTACAGTACCACGATCCTCACCTGGTGGGCGGTAAACCACCTTGATCCCCACCATCTGCGGGCGGTAAATAATCTCGATCTCCATAGACGTTTTCAATTGGAAAACAACACACATGTTGGCGGTAAATAACCACGATCCCCATAATAATTTCATATCAAATCTGGTGGGTGGTAAATAACCACGATCCCCACAAAACTATTTCCTTTAAAACCTGGTGGGCAGTAAATAACCACGATCCCCACAAAACAAATTTCTTTAAAACCTGGTGGGCGATAAATAACCACGATCTCTACAGACATTTTAAATTTCAAATGCTTTCTATTTATCAAACATGTTTCATCTCGCTTCAACAATCATAATCAAGTTACTCAAGATATAATACTTTCCGTAATAAATCAAACTCAAGAATAATTCATTATTTTATTAACCAGTTCAAAATCAACTAAAGTACTTCATCAGAGTGGCACAGCCAAAAGCGTGACATTCTGATAGTGAGGGTGTTACAAGAAGCATCCACATCAAATAAAAAAACATCTATTTTAAAAAAAGAAACATCCACCTAAAATAAAATATCCTTTATTTAAAAAAATATTATTCTTAAACAAAAGAAATATCTACCTAAAATCAAAGAAATGTCCCTCTGAAAGCTAAGTAACATTTACCTAAAATAAAAAATAAAACATTCAATCCATCATTAAAGAAACATCCGAAAACATGAAAATAAACATTCGTTATCACCACGGGGTAGACAAGCAGCTGCATTGATTCCTCAGGTGACGCGACACATGGGAGGGTTCGGGATGATCGGCAGCGTTGTATGGTTCCCGGGAGCACAAACACAACCGAACACAATAAGAGGACCCGCTTCTTCATTTGGATGCGATGCAGGGGAGAAGAAGGCGACAGTGTTTCTTGCACAGAGAATGATTGTAGCGCGACGGAGGGGAGAAGAAGGCACGCAGCAGCAGCGTTGCTTGTAGGGAGAAGAAGGTGCAGCGGCGGCTTAAGAGTAAGGAACGCGACGCAGAGAAGAAGAAGGTGCAACAATGGTGTCGGTTGCAGGGAGCACAGGGGCGTCATGACGCACAGGAGAAGAAGGTGCAGTGGCGGTGCGGTGTGTTGCTTCCTCAGACAGTTGCGGCGACGGTGAGGTGCGTTGATGACAACGTGACAGCGAAGAGGGAGTGAAACGACTACAATAAAAGGAGAGAAAGGTGGAAGGTGAGAGGCTAGGGTTGTGGTAGATAAATGGGGTGGAATGTGCCTGAAGTGCAACCCATTATTCACATTAGTTGCACTCCCGTTGTCTATCTAGTAGAACTCTAACCCAAAATAATAAAACCGTTAAAAGCAAACTTATCTCTTGCATAATTTATCAGTTAACCCAAACTAATAACACTTAGTCAACTCTAATGGAATTTTGTTGGGTATTATTCCGACGGTTACCTGAAACGTTGATTTGGGCTTAAACGTGAGGTCCATGTCCCTTTGAATGGCAGCGTTCGACTTCTGATGCCGAGGTGCCGGCTGTCCAAGTTCTTCATGAGGAGATGGGGGTGGTACCTACAAGTCAGCAGGGACGGATGTATGCATATGAGTGTGGGGACAATCGCCCCCACGACGATTTGAAATTTTTTTTAGTAGTATATGATAATAGTATTTATTTGTCCCCACTAAATTATTAATTTGACCCCACAATAATTTTTTACTCAACTTTTGGTATTTCATAGGCAATTTAAAAATTTCATATTAGATATCATTAGAATGATCAATTCTCAATTTAAATAAAATTTGTGTTTTTCCTTAGAAATCAACTGTAAAAGAAATACTATACATCCAAGTCTTTTTATGAACTAAGTCTAACCATGCAAATTAAACAATAAAACTTAAAATAATATTAGTCATAACTGATTTTTGTTGTCTTAGACAAATTTGATTGGACTTGGTTGACAAAAAATATGAATATATAGCATTATCCTATATAAAAAGACAGATATTTATAAGGGTAAAGTATATTTTTTGTCCCCGAAGTTTGGCAAAAGTTTTAAAAATACCCCTAAATTTTATTTTGTTTCAATTTTGTCCCAGAAATTTTCGATTTGCATCAAATATACCCTCAGAGGCTAAATTTTCAAAAAATTTAAGACCAATATAACAATAATGCATGAAAATTATGCTTGATTTGCTTGTGTTGAGGGATTGTTCTTATGAAATTATTGTTGAATCGATCTTAAATTTTTTGAAAAACTAGCCGTCAGGGGGTATATTTGATGCAAATCGAAAACTTTTGGGATAAAATTAAAACAAAATAAAACTTAAGGATATTTTTGAAACTTTTGTCAAACTTTAAGGACAAAAAATATACTTTATACTATTTATAAATGATTATTTCAGTGTTTTAATTTGAATAATTAGATATTATAAAAACTAATCATGTTATATTTACATCGAAAATAACTACATGTGTATATATATTGAAATAAAAAATACACATTAAAAATAAATTAAACACTACATATATTTATATACGAATACATAATGATTAATAAATAATTTGATAATTAATTTTTATGTACACATAATATTTTTATTATAAAAATTATTATTATATTATATTAGATATATATATTTTGCCCCAACTACCAAAATTTTCTGGATCCGTCACTATACAAGAGACTCCAATGCTTAAGTTAGCAAGGATTTTAAGCAGGTTTTTAGTAGAGTAGAACGTGAGTTATACCTGGAGGTGCCAGCGTATTTATTAGCAGGGTTTGATGACTTTTTTGGTGGCGGTAGTTCCATCTTATCCTATCTTATATCTTTTGTTGGAACCCATCCCTCTAGTCACTGCCTTCTAGAAGCAGTGACCTCGCCGCGTTGGGTACGCGAGGTTTCAGGATACTTATGGTATCCGACCTCTTCCCAGAGGTCGGGTAAGGGATGGAGGGCCCTCCTCTAAGGTCGTCCCTTTTATCCTCTACGACTTCTTTTGTGTCGGAAGGGTGTTGATATCTCTCTTTTGTATAGGACGTCGTGGACCAATGTGTAGCTTTGTGCCTCTTTTACAAGCCTTTTGGCCTCCTTTTCCTCTGTAGGGAGGGCCTCAAATTTGAGGTAGTTGACTATGGGAGTCATCCACCCTAAGTGTTGATTGGATATAGTTAGTACTTCCTCCTCTTTTGAAATTGATGGAGACCGCAGGGTCTCTTGGATGAGACTTTTGTTATTACCCCTTGACTTGGTGCTGGCTAACTTTAAAAAATCATCTGCTCGGGCATTATATTTCCGGGCTATATGTCAGAACTCACTTTCTTTAAAGTGCGTGAGCTGTTCCTGGGTTTTATCCAGGTACTTCTTTATGGTGGGGTCTTTGGCTTGATAGTTTCTATTGATCTATGAAGTGATTACTTGCAAATCGCTGAAAACTATTATGTTTTCTGCTCCAACTTCTTTAGCCAACTTCAAGCCAGCTAGTAAGGCTTTGTATTCAACTTGGTCATTGGAGGCAGGGAATTTGAACCTCAGGGATAGCTCTATCCGAGTTTCTTGATCACTTTCTAGTATGATGCCTACTCCACTTCTAGCCTTATTTGACGAGCCATCCACATATAGGCTCCATATGATGGGCGTCCCTGGGTTGTCGGTGTATTCAACGACGAAGTCAGCTAGATATTGTGATTTAGTGGCTGTCCAATTTTTGTACCTGAGGTTGAACTCAGACAGTTCTACCGCCTATTGCAGGATCCTTCCTGCCAGGTTTGTCTTTTGTAGAATGTGTTTCATTGGTTGATTAGTACGGACCCTAATGGTGTGAGCTTCGAAGTAAGGACGGAGCCTTTGGGATGTAAGGATAATGGCATAAGCGAATTTTTCTATCTTTTGATAGTTCAACTCGGCCCCTTGCAGGGCTTTGCTGTCGAAGTAGATGGGTTGCTGTCCCCTTTCATATTCTCGGACCAGGGTCGAGGCTATTGCTTGACTTTCTATTGACAGATACAGCACAAGTTCTTCTCCTTTAATAGGTTGGGTAAGAATGGGCGGCTGTCCCAAGAATGCCTTGAAGCCTTGAAAGGCTTGTTCGCATTCTGGGGTCTACTCAAATTGTCTCCCTTTTTTCAAGATCCAATAAAAGGGGAGTGACTTTAGGGCTGATCTGGCTAAGAATTTGGATAGAGCTGTCAGTCTCCCATTTAGCTGTTGTACCTTTTTGATACAGGTCGGGCTTTTCATGTTAAGTATAGCCCGACACTTATATGGGTTTGCTTCTATGCCCTTGCGGGTCAGCATGAACCCTAGAAACTTTTCAGCTTCTACTGCAAAGGTACATTTCATGGGATTTAGCCTCATCTCATGCTTTCTTATGGTGGAAAATACCTTAGAAAGGTCGAACAGTAGTGTCTCATCTTCTGGAGTTTTAACAAGCATATCGTCCACATAAACTTCCATCAGCTTTCCTATGTGGGTAGAGAATATCTTATTCATCAATCGTTGAAATGTAGCTCCTGTGTTCTTTAATCCGAAAGGCATTACTATGTAATAATAGTTTGTCTTTGGGGTTATGAATAAGGTCTTTTGTTGATCAGATTCGTGCATCGGGATTTGATTGTATCTAGAGTAGGCATCCATGAAGGAAAGGTATCTGTACCTTGAGTCCAAATCAACCAGTGCATCGATATTGGGAAGAGGGTAAGGATCTTTAGGGAAGGCCTTGTTGAGGTCGGTATAATCGACACACATTCTTCACTTTCTATTTTACTTTTTTTACCAATATAATGTTGGCTAGCCATGACGGGTATTTTACCTCCCTTATAAATCCTGCTTCTAGCAAGGCCTGTACCTGTTCCTCACGACCTGTGTTTGCTCTGGTATGAGCTTCCTGTGCTTCTGCTGAATAAGTAGGGAACCTGGGTATACGGTGAGCTTATGGCACATCAGGTCGGGATCTATGCCAGGCATGTCGGAAGCTTTCCAGGCGAAGAGGTCGGAATTTTTTCTTAGTAAATCAACAAGCTATTTCTTTAGTTTTTTTTTAAAGTTTGCCCCTATGCTCGTTGTCTTGCTAGGGGCATTTTCGATTTGGACCTCTTCGGTCTCGCCTTCAAGTTGGGGACGTAGCTCTTCATGAACTCGGGTTCCCCCCAATTCGATTGTGTTGACTTCCTTTCCTCCTGAGTTGGTTTTCAAGCTAAGGCTTTCATTATAGCATTTCCTTGCAAGCTTTTGGTCCCCTTTCACAGTGGCAAATCTCTCGATCGTGGGAAACTTCATGCAAAGATGAAAAGTAGAGACAATAGCAGCAAGTCTGTTTAGGATTGTTGGTGCGGTATTTTACAACCCACAAACTAACCGACAAGTGCACAGGATCGTACCAAGTAATACTTTACGTGAGTAAGGATCGATCCCACGAGGATTGATGGATTAAGCAATAGTTATTGAGTGATAGGCTTAGTTAGGCAAGCAGAAAAAATTATTTTGATATTCAAAGAGCATTAAATAGTAATTAAGAATTTTAGAATACAAACAGTAAAGAAGTTGTGAAATATATATGGAGAAATAGTTAAGGTTTCAGAGATATCTATTTTCTGGATTGATTTTTCTTACTAACTATTTTAATCATGCAGGATTTAATTTATGGAAAACTATATGTGACTAAACCCTAATTTCTTAGACCTTTCTAGTCTCCTCTAAAATTCATTAACTGCCAATTCCTTAGACAATTAATTCCAATTAGAAGCTGCATGATCAAATTCTAGTTTATATGCCACAAAAACTCTAATTACCCAAAAATAAAAGGATTATAGTCACGTATCCCGTTAAATCCAAACAATTAAAATTTAGGAGAATATGTTTTCAAGTTGTTGTTCAAGTAAAGAGCTTTTCCAAGTTTTACAAGAACTCAAATAGAAAGAGGGTCATACTTCCGTTCCACCCAAATTCATAAGATAAAGAGCGAAAATAATTCTTAAATTATAAATCCATACATGAATTAAAATAGAAAAAGTAATAAAATCAATTCATACAAATAGACAGAGCTCCTAAGCTTAACAATGGAGGATTAGTTGCTCATGGTTCAGAGAAAAATAAGATTTTCCTAGAATGTACAGAGTTTCAATCTGATGGTATACCCCCTGGTGGAACCTCTCCAATAGAAGAGAAGTCTCTCCTTTTTATAACTATTCCTAATTAATTTAAAATCTAATATCTAAAATTAAGATAATATCTTTTCCTATTTTCAAATTCAAATTTGAATTTAAATCAGAATTAACTAACTACTCCGCGTCTTGTAACGTGGGGACCACTTGGCTTCACTGGATCCGCGCCTAACTTGGGTGCTAAACTGGGGCCCAGAAATCACCCCCAGTGGTTTCTGCATTTTCCGCACGTGGCGCATGTCACGTGTACGCATCAGTCACGCGTATGCGTCGCTGGTCTTCTTCGCAAATCACGCGGACGTGTCGGTCACGCGCACGTGCCACTGTGAAATTCTTCAAATCACGCGTACGCGTCAGTCACGCGCACGCGTCGCCATGAAAAGCTCCAAATTACGCGTACGCGTCGCTCCTCGTTGCCATCTCCTTTTGTTCTTGTGCTACAGAAACTCCATCAAATCCAGCCGAATGTTACCTAAAATAAACAAAATTGCAAAAGACTCAAAGTAGCATCCATATTGGCTAAAAGATAATTAATTCTTTATTAAACTCAATAAATTTGATGCAAATTCACTAGGAAAAGATAGGAAAGATGCTCACGCATCAATTGTCCTACCTATTAAGGCATTGTAGACCGAGTTTACGTCGACTACGATATAGTTGATGCTTAAGGTCCTTGATCGGTACCCTTTCTAAAGGTAGTTGTATAACAAGATATATCCAAGAGGTCGGATTGGGGTGTCCCCTAGTCCGAACAAGTTGTCAGGGTATGCCTTTCGATCTTTTATTTCTAGCCCAAGCTTGTCAAAAGCGGGATTAAACAAAATATCAGCTGAGCTTCCTTGATTTATCAAGGTGCGGTGGAGGTTTGCATTGGCTAGGATCATTGTTAACACTACAGGGTCGTCGTGTCTGGGTAACAGACCTTGTGCGTCCTCTTTCGTGAAAGAGATGGTGGGCAGGTCGATCTGTTGGCTACTTTCCCCGACCTGGTATACCTCTTTGAGGTGTCTTTTCCGTGAGGATTTTGTCGTTTCTCCCCCTGCGAATCCTCCGTTAATCATATGGATGTGCTGCTCCGGGGTGTCAGGAGGGCATTGTGGTCGACCCTCTTCTTCTTCCCTTCTTCACTTACTCGGGTCATCCGACCTAGCTGCCAGGTATCTATCGAGCCGGCCTTCTCTGGCCAACATTTCTATGCATTTTTTAGGTCGTAGCATTCATTGGTGGAGTGTCCATAGATTTTATGGTATTCGCAGTACTCGGTCCGACTTTCTGTCTTCTTGTGTTTGATCAAACGGAGTGGTAAAATTTTCTCTGTGTGGCATATTTCTCTGTAGACGTCCATTAAGGAGACCCTGAGAGGAGTGTAGTTGTGGTATTTTCGGGGTTTCTCCGTGCTCGGCTCCTCCTTTCTCTTGAGTTCCCGTTTTTTTTCTCGAAGTGAATAGGGTAGGTTGGACCTTGAAGGAGGTTCTCTTAGTCGGAAACTTTCTTCCATGTTAATGTATTTTTTTGCCCTTTCCTGTACCTCATTTAAAAAAGATGGATGTCGCTTGGATATGGGCTGGCCGAATGGCCTTCTTTCAGGCCATTGACCAAACCCATGATCGCCGCTTCAGTTGGTAGCTCCTGGATTTCCAAGCAAGTTTTGTTGAATCTTTCCATGTAGTCCTGCAAACTTTTCCCATCTACTTGTTTTACTCCTAGCAAGCTTGGGGCGTGCTCTGTTTGTCTTTTTGAATGGAGAATCTAGTAAGGAATTTTCTCGCCAGTTCATCAAAATTGGTGACCGACCTAGGGGACAGGCTGTCGAACCACTTCATCGCAGCCTTTGTTAAAGTGGCCAGGAAAGCTTTACAACGAGTCGCATTAGAAGCGTCGGCTAGATACATTATGCTTCTGAGGTTACTAAGGTGGTGGCTCGGTTCGGACATGCCATCATAAAGGTCCATGTCCGGTGACTTGAAATTTCTGGGAACCTTAGCCTTTATGATATCTTCTGTGAACGGATCTTGTCCTCCTGAGGGACTTTCGTCCCTGCCTGACCTAGTGGTCCGGGTTCGAAGGTTGGCCTCCATCTTTTGGAGTTTTTCTTCTAGCTCCCTACGCTGCCTTAATTCTCTTCTCAATTCCCGTTTGGCCTCTCGCTGTCGCTCCGCCTCGTGTTCGAGTTGTCTCAAGCGATCTTGTTGTCTGTGAACCATGCTCAGTATTTTCGTTGCTTGGGGATGTTTCTCTCCTTCGGGATGGCATGCATCAAGATGATTTTTCCTTGGAGGAGAGTTTCCTTGGGGTGTCTCCCCGTAGGGTTCCCTGTCCTTCTGTGCTTCTTCTTCAGGTTTGGATGTGATATGTTCATCGTCTGGTTGCTTGTCCACCATGGTTGTGGGATGACTTCCAGGTCCCCGGCAATGGCGCCAATGTTCTGAAGGTTACCTGAAATGTTGATTTGGGCCTGAACGTGAGGTCCAGGTCCCTTTGAGTGGCAACGTCCGACTTGTGATGCCGAGGTACAGCCTGTCCGAGTTCTTTGTGAGGATGTGGAGGATGGTACCTGCAAGAGGCTCCGATGCTTAAGTTAGTAAGGATTTTAAGCAAGCTTTTAGTAAAGTAGAACGTGAGTTATACCTAGGGGGTGCCAGCATATTTATAGTAGGGTTTGATGACTTCCTTGGTGGCGGTAGTTCCATCTTATCCTTTCTTATACCTTTTGTTGAAGCACAACCCTCTAGTCACTGTCTTCTAGAAGAAGTGACCTCGCTGCATTAGGTACGCGGGGTTTTGGGCTCCTTAGTTGGTATACGACCTCTTCCAAGAGATCGAGTAAGGGATGGAGAGCCCTCCTTTAAGGTCGGCCCTTTTATCCTTGTTGGACCCGACCTTATTCTTAGGTCAGGGTATGAACAGGTATCATTTCTGATATCTACAGTACTGAACTAATTTAAAATTAAAATTTGTATTAGATATAATATTTGAAATAAAATTAGTATCAGTAAAGAGCAAGGTTGCTAGAACTAAATCGGTCAACGAAATGATAGAATGTTTGGTTCAATGGTTCGGTAGTCCGACCGAAATTCAACCGGGGTTCAATTAGTTTAATTAAATATTAAATAAAATTATTAAAAAATTAATATATAATTTTAAATATTTAAATTCAATAATTTCTAATCTAATAAAATTTAAAATTTTACAATTTTACATAATAAATTGTCTATTTAAGAAGTATAAGGCCTATAATTATCCTGTTGGAGGAGGTCCGCATGTTCGTGATGAGGACAATTACAAAAAACAAGGTTAAATGACAACATCACATTGGCACCTATACAGAAGAGCGGACTTGAGAGAACAAGAAAGGAGTCACAAAAATGGTGTCCAGTGTGGTGTGGAGATGATGGTTATCAAAGATTTGAGATCCATGATTATCTGACAAAATGGTTGTTGATTTAGGCAAAAAAATTTGCACATGTAGATTCTAGCAGATTACAAGTAATCTTTATTTAATTAACCATTTCTATATAATGTTATGCAAATCTAGTGTATTCTAATACTGATTCTAATATCCACTTAATTTTAGGCATGCCATGTGTCCATGCTTGTGCTGCCATTTCTAGATTGAATGGTGATCCTGAAGACTACTGCCACTCTTGGGTAACTATGGATTCTTATAGACAAATATATGCATATTCTAAATCCAATTCCTGGACAAGCTTTGTAGGAGAAGTCTTAGTATAGTAGGCCTCAAGCTCCAAACATTTAAAGAAAGTTGGGTCTGTTGAAGAAGAAGAGAAGGAAGGATGTTGATGTAGAGTCTTTGGGGACCAAAAAATCTAAGACTGGAACAACCAAGCTTAATAGAAAGTACAAGGAGTTCACTTGTATTTATTGTGACACAAAAAGCCATACCAAGAGAAGTTGTTCATACAAGAAGGATGATATTGCAGCTGCCCTTACTAAAGTAGCAACAACTGTTCTTGGTAAGAAAAAAGGTAAGTGATATGATGCTATTACAACTTATCAGGGTGGAGATGGTGCCTCCAATCAAGGGACTCCTTTGGAGACTCTTATTGATAATGCTAAAAATGCTATTACTAATGATGCTCCTAAAGATGTTGCCACTCCTTCAGAGATTGTGCTAATCCAACCACTTGACTCACAACCAAAAGATGGAGATCAAGTGATTTCATCCTAATTTAATTTCATTTGTAGATTTAAATTGTATTTATAATTATATTCTTGGTATAGTTATGTCACTAACTTAACTGCATTTATGGTATGTGGTGCAGAATTTGAATACCACAAACTAACTGGCAAGTGCACCGGGTTGTACCAAGTAGTACCTTGTAAGAACCCGCGTTTTCACATAAAACTGTTTTAATAAAATAATTTTAGTGTCCAGAATAGATTCAAAATTTAGAAGTTTTAATTTAAAAATATAAATGAGAAATTTGATTTCAGTGAATTTTTCTGAGTTGGAAAATGTATTTCTTTCGAAAAGTTTTTGTAAAAAATGCGTACTGGCGCTTAAGTTGGCAGTACCGGCTTTAGTCTGTCTAGTGTCGTAACCTCTAATTAACCTTTTCTTTATGGTTAGAGGTAAAGCTTAGGATAATTGGGGTGTTACATACCTCAAGTGAATGAGGGTCGATCCCACGAGGATTGATGGACTAAGAAACAATGATTGAGTGATCTACTTAGTTAGACAAGTAGAAAAGAGTGTTTGGGTCTCAATTGCATTAATAGTAAATTCAGAAAATCAGAAAGCAAGTAGTAAACGGGTTGTGAAATATATGAGTAAAACAGTTAAGGTTTTGGACTTGTTTATCTTCCGGATTAACTTTTTTTACCAACTATTTTAATCATGCAAGATTCAATTCATGGCAAACTATATGTGACTAAACCCTAATTCCTTAGACCTTTTTAGTCTCCTCTAACCTTCATCAATCGCTAATTCTTTGGTCACTTGATTTTGATTAGAAGGTTAAGTTCAAAACTAGTTTATGTGCCACAAAAATCCTAATTATCCAAATATAAGAGGATTATATGTCATGTATCCCATTAAGTTCAGATAATTAGAAATTTAGGAGAAATTGTTTTCAAGCTGTTATTCAAGTAAATTGCTTTTCCAAGTTTTACAATAACTCAAATAGAATAAGGGTCATACTTCCGTTCCACCCAGATTCATAAGATGAAGAACGAAAACAAATTCTTGAAATTGAAATCAAAACACTAATTAAAATAGAAGAATAATAGTATCAATCTATACAATAAACAGAGCTCCTAACCTTAACAGTGGAGGTTTAGTCATGGCTCAGAGAGAAAAACAAGGATTCTGAAAAAAATTGTAAAGTGCGGAATAAGGTGTGTGAAAAGAGAAGAGGGCTCGAAGGGCTAAATTTTTTTCTTTTATATATAATCCTAATAAATGTAAAATATATTTTCTAAAACTAAATAATATCTTTTTCTATTTGTAGTTAAAATAAAAATTTTTAATCAAAAGAAATAAATAATATCTTCGAACAATCCTTGAATGCGTGGGGACCATTGCTTCCCTTCGAACAGGCACCTAACTTCATGAATTTGAAGTTAAGCATGGATGATGCAGCACAAAATTGTAATGCAAGCTCTTCTTCTGGAACCTAACTTGGGAAAAGCCAAGTTAGGCGCCAATATGGCCGAATAGATTATGTGTGCTTGTCTTCCTCCGGCGCCTAACTTGAAAAATCCCAAGTTAGGTGCCAATGTGGCCAAACAAAATGGAAGAAAAGAGTATTGAAAAGTTCTAGAAGTTAGCTTTCCAATGCCGCTGGAATCATGTAAATTGGACCTCTGTAGCTCAAGTTATGTCCGTTAGAGGGCAAGAAGGTCAGGGTTGACAGTATCATCCACTTTCTTTCTCTTCTTGTATAAAACTCCTTCAAATCCATTCGAATGCTACCTGAAATAAACAGAATTTTACACAACTCAAAGTAGCATTCATAGTGGCAAAAATTATTTAAATCTTGATTAAACTTAACAATTCCAATGTAAATTCACTAGGAAAAGATAGAAAAGATGCTCATGCATCAGTATAATAGGTAACCCCAACAGGGAGGCCCAACAAACTGCTACCTAAAAATAAATCCTCTCCAGTCCTAAGCTCAGCATGTCTTGATCCAATGTAGGGAGCAAGTTCTAAAACATCTTTCAGGATGACTGCATATATAAAATTTGTCCCCACACCCAAGCTGAAACCAGGGTTCAAGCCTCCCAGAAAGAAGTAATGAATAATTAGATTAAGAATATACCTTAATATTATGTTAATTTTTCCTTCTTTGTTTGTGATTGGAGCATGGTTATCTTATTTTGTGACTTGGCTATTAATACCTTTTTGAATTGTATTTTGTTCATACACTTATTAAGTTTATGTTGCTCAGTTTGTTTTGGTTGGTTTATGAAAAATGATGTCCTTGGATATTTGGCTATGTTTTGTATGTCTTATTTTGAGTACATTTATGTAGTGACAAGTTTGAAACTTATAAAAAGTTCTAGTAAGTTTTATATATTAAAATTTATTTATTAAAAATTGCATAACAGCTACAGTATCCCAATTATAAAAAGGATGCTTCAACAACATATTTGTTTTTACATTGACTTGCTTTATACTATTAATTTATATAGACAACTACATATTTTTAATCACGTCTTATCCACACTTACATCATAAACAATAATCAAGGACACAAACAAATAAATCATCAAACTCAAAAAAACTTATCCACAGTTTCAAATACTTAATCTCAGATTTTATTGTGCTAATTCTCCATGCTAATTAAACTTATTTTTCAATTATCGTCATTGTTTGTAGGTACTTATCTTTCTACTATGCTGCCTTCTTCTTCATTATCTACCCACACAAAAAAATCACACCACATCCTCCCAGCTGTCTATCATTCCAGCAATAACAAAGAAACAAAATATTATAAAAATACTCAAGAGAAATTGTAGTCCAATAACAAGTTGAAGAAGACAATGCATAAGAGAAAAATTACACAGCAAAAAACTTACATTATAATTTGGACACCTATAAAAAAGTATCTCAAGATTCGCATGTGTTCTAGACCACCGAAGCACAGGATATATTTCACTGCCACATCAATCTGAAATCTTTTCCAATCTATTATGATTAGGGTTTCTCGCTGAGATATCATGGGAACACGATCTTGTAGAGCTCACAGAAGCTTGGCTACCTAAACCTATCATCTTTTCAACAAGATCAAAATGGGACTGCAATTTAGGATTTTAAGTCTATTTTCAGGGATTTATTTAGAATTTTTAACTTTTGCCATATCATGTATCCATCAGCGTTTTACCATGACAATTTAAAACTCAGATGGCAACATAACTTGACAACTTGATGTGCCACATTAACACTTCGTTAATGAAGATCATTACAAGAATAAACGTGAGTCACGATTCAATATTTAAAAGTCTCAATTGGATAATTTAAAATTTTGATGTCAAAATTGAGACCAACGTAAAATTTTAGAAATCAAGATGAATTTTAACTCAATAAATACCATTATCGAAATTAATTCTAAATTCTGTGGACATAGGAGCTCCTAAGATGGCATTTCAAAGAGATATAAGAGATTAGGATAACCACCATAACATTTTCCTATCAAAGTTGATAGAAGAATCGCGTTATTTATATTATATTTTATAGAATAATACTTTTAAAATAAAAAAATTATAAAATAATTAAATTAAAAATTAATTACGATTAAATTTATAATTTTTATTACGTA
>NC_029773.3:11576027-11594613 GCF_000817695.3 Arachis duranensis | reverse complement strand
AATCTATACCCTTTTCGCGGATATTCAATCCGGACCAACCCGCTCAGGTAGGGTTGTCTACCCTACCCACTGCGGGTAGGATAGGGTGCGGTACGAGTTCACCTGCGGGTAGGATAGGGTACGAGTTCAGGATATACCCTATCCTACTCTACCCGCACCTCTAATATATTATATAATATATATGTAAAAATTATGTATGTAGTGAAGAAAATGAGTGTTGAACCCACAATCTTTCTCTTATAAAAATTTGAAATAACCATTAAACTAATCGATGATCATATTATTTGTAATTTTATGTTAGATTTTTTTAAAATTTTATTATTTTTAATTTTAATTTGAACTTAGTTTTTTATTTTTTATTTTATTCATGTGTATGAAATTTGGAATGGTTAAATTTTATATTTACTTAAAATTTTTTTATTTTTCTACGAGTAGGATCGAGTAGGGTAGGATTTAGAACTTTAGGGTGCGGGTAGGGTTAGGATTGAAAAATTCTCAACCCGCACGTAGAATTAGAATAAAGTCTAAACACTATCCTACCCAGGGATGGATACATGGGGGGGGCAAATAGAGGCCTGGCCCCAGCTTTAAAAAAAAAAAGTAATAGTCACTAGTTAGAAGCCCAAACTAACATAAATAAAACATTAAAATTTAAAAAAATCTCTAAAACTAATTCTGTTTCTTCACCTTTCCTATTCTTTTCTAATTCTTTTGTTTCCTAACACCGTAACACGTGCCGTCCTCAGTTCTCAGGGGTCATATCACTGCGACACTGCCATTGTCCATTGCCAGTCTCTAGTGAAGTCAAGGTATTTATTTTATTTTTCAATTCTTTTATATAATTACATAAAATTATTAATTAACAAAGTACATTGTTTTATTATGAAATAATTTAATTTTATTCTTTTGTATTTACATAGACAAATTATTGACCTATTTTTAAGATTTATTCTCTCTTATTTTTTTATTTTATTTTTTAATGAAATTGATAATAATTTAATAAAAAATTATTATTATTGATATTTAATTAATAAAATATACTTAGACTTTGTTTATTCATGTAAGTATATAATTATTTGAGTTTCTTTTCAGGTAAAAAGAAATTAGGACATTTTACGATAAAAAAGCAAAGTAAAATTGATGCAATTTTTAAGAGAAAGGTTACTGATAATGTTGGAGTTCAAACAAGCCAACTCTCTAATCTTATTTCACAAGAAGGTCAAGTAAGTGAGCTCTCTAATCTTACTCAAAATACATATCAACATGAAACCAAAGTACCAAGATTAGAAAGAGATGTTAATATCTCTTTACTAGAAAGGGATCCAGAAAAGCGACGTCCAATTTGACAGTATAATGTCAATGAACGCGATAAGATTCGTAGAGCATACATAATAGCTGGGCCATACCAACCAACAAATATTAGCTATCCAGCTTCTGGTAATAATAATCACCGTCGATATTTTCAATCTTCTTGGTTTAAGAAATTTTCAAGTTGGTTAGAATATTCACCAGAAAAAGATGCTGCTTATTGTTTGCCTTGTTACTTGTTTGGTAAACATTATAGTGCTCGTAATGATGGAAAAAATGCATTTTCAGAGTTAGAATTTAGTAACTGGAAGAAAGTAAATAATGGGATAAATTGTGCATTTGTATGTCACGAGGGTTCTATTCCTAATTCTCCCCATAATTTATGTGTGAAATCTTGTGATGATTTAATGGCTCAATCTAAGCATATAGACAAAATTCTTGATAGGCATAGTAATGAAACTATTGCAAATAACCGTTTAAGGTTGAAGACATCTATTAATGCTATTCGATGGCTTGCATTTCAAGTATGTGCATTTAGAGGCGATGATGAAAGTCCTGGATCTTTGAATAGGGAGAATTTTATTGAGTTAATTAAGCTTTTAGCTTCCTGTAATCAGAATGTTCATAATGTTGTCCTTGAAAATGCTCCTGGAAATGCTCAATATATATCTCTCAGTGTTCAAAAAGATATATTGTATATCTTTTCTAGAAAAGTGCGTGCAACAATTCGAGAAAAAAATGGTGATTCTAAATTTTGTATAATTATTGATGAAGCAAGAGATGAGTCAAAGCGAGAACAAATGTACGTGGTTTTGAGATTTGTAGACAAGCACGGTTGTGTTCAAGAAAGATTTTTTGATCTTATACATGTTTCTGATACATGTTCTTTGACATTGAAAACAGAAATTTCATCAGTTCTTTCTCGTCATAATCTTGATGTCCAAAATCTTAGGGGACAAGGGTACGATGGAGCTAGTAATATGCGTGGTGAATGGAGATTGCAAGCTCTATTTTTGAAAGATTGCCTTTTTGCTTATTACATTCATTGTCTTGCTCATCGATTACAATTAGCACTTGTTTCTGCAGCCAAAGAAGTTTGTTATGTTCATCAATTCTTTTCAAAACTTACACTAATTGTGAATGTTGTGACTGTTTCTCCTAAACGTCATGATCAGTTAAGGGTTGCTCAAGCAAATAATGTTGCAAACTTAATTGCCAATGATCAAATTGTGACAGGTAGTGGACTTAATCAAATTGGTACTTTGCAAAGAGCTAGAGATACTAGATGGGGGTCTCATTTGAATTCTGTACATAGCTTGTTATGCATGTTTGATGCTACTTGTGAAGTTCTTGAAAAAAACACCGAAAAAGGTAATTTCTCCACTCGTGGTGATGCTAGTGCTGCTTATGATGCTATCACATCCTTTGAATTTGTCTTTGTTTTGCATTTGAAGAGAAATATTTTGGAAGTTAGTCATGATCTTTGTCAAGCTTTGCAATGAAAAAATCAAGACATATTGAATGCTTTAACTCTGGTTTCTACTATGAAGACTTTAATCCAAAGAATGAGAGAATCAAGTTGGGAGGCTTTCATAAAAGAAGTTATATTATTTTGTGAGAAAAATTAAGTTGAAGTTCCTGATATGAATGCATTGCATATTCCTAGAAGAGGCCGAACTCGCAAAATTGTTGATCAAATTTCAGTAGAGCATCATTACCGTGTTAATTTATTTCTGGCTGTAATTGATACACAATTGCAAGAGCTTAATGGAAGATTCAATGATAATATGGTGGAATTGCTTACTTTAAGCTCAACTTTAGATCCCAGAGATAATTATAAGTTCTTCAGTGTCATCAAAGTATGTGAATTAGTAGAACGGTTTTATCCAGGTGACTTCAGTGACCAAGAGAAATTTCACATTAGAATGCAAGCTCAACATTATGAACTTGATGTTCCTAATCATATTGAATTAACTAACTTGTGCACAATTTCGGAGTTATGTCAAGGATTAACGAAGACAGGAAAGTCTTTAACATATCCTTTGATTGATCGTTTGATTCGCTTGGTATTAACTCTCCCTGTTTCAACTGCTACAACTGAGAGATCTTTCTCAACTATGAATATTGTGAAGAATAGACTCAGAAACAAAATAGAAGATGAATTGCTTGCTAATTGTCTTTTGATTTACATTGAGAAGAAGATTGCTGAAAGATTTGACACAGATTCTATTATTGATAAATTTTATGATATGAAGAATCGACGTGTACCACTTCGTTAGTAAAAAGTACACTTTTTTTGCACTTAAATATATGTTCTCTATCAGTATATTTTTGTAATGTATCTTACATTATAATTTATTTGCATATATTTTTTATATTATATATATTATTGGCCCACCATGATAACATTCCTGAACCCGTTCCTGACCCTACCCTACCCATTGCCACCTCTATATGACAGAATTACTTATTAGAGTTAACAATTAATTTTAAAGAAACTGCATTTTTTTTCTCGACAGTGGACTGGACACCGAGAACTCAGTGCCGGAAAACAACCGGTATATACACAAAAAGGTGATTAGAAACTTTTTATAAGATGATAATTAAAAATTAATATATAATTTTATGAAAAAGTCTAGAGGCCAGCAATTTTATTAAATTCTGGCTAGTATATAATCAGCAAAAAAAAAGTGAGTAATTCTACACTATTGGATAAAATCTCACACCATTAAAAATATTATTGATGACTACTTGATGATTACAAATCACAAAAATTATTAGTCCCTAGCACTCCTCAAATTTTATATATTTAATTAAATAATTTAGTTTAATACATATAAATATATAAATTATAATTCTTAGAGTAGTCAGTGTATTACAATTTTCAATTACTTTATTGAAACCTAATATATCATGTACGAACAGGTTCCAAGTGTTTTAGAATATAAATTAATTTTAAAAAATTATATATTTGAGTCATTTTTATCTTATTTTAAACACAATAATTTAACATAGAATTTTTTAAATAAATAAATTAAATATTTTATTTATGAATATAGGTAATTTATAGGGTTAAGTATTTTTTTTCGTCCTTAAGGTCTTGGGTCAAAATCAAAATCATCCCCGACCTTTTCTTCGTATTAAAATCATCCTCAACGTTACAAAACGTTATAAAATTATCCTTTTGTCCATAAACAATATTTTTATCACGATTTTACCCTTAAAAAAAATCCTCTCCCCCCCACCAACCCCACTAACTCCAACCCCCTTCATCAATAATTATCACCGAACCTCTTTCTCTTTTTTTTTCTCCAGATTTTTACTCCCTCACAAAATTATGTTTAACTAAAAAAATATAAAATAAAAATAAAAAGCAAGAGGCAGAGAGCATTTAAAGGGGTGAAAGGGAAAGTGGAATTGGAGTGAAAACTGGAAAGCATTAAGATCGGAGGAGGGGTGTTCGATGGAGAGGCCTTCGAATTCATCCTCGTCCAGAAATCGAAGGTGGTGGGCGGTAGTTTCGAGAGATCGGAGGGTGCGGGTTTGGAGAGGCGGCAGCGGCCAGAGGTTGATGGTAGTAGGTTCCCGCACCACACAGTCACTTCCTTCTTCCTCTTTCTGTTCTTCTTTTTTTATTTTTTTTATTTTTGAAGAATATGAACATCTTTTTTTTTAATTTCTATTGTTGCTAATTTTGGATATAAAGTTGCGGTGATAATTATTGAATTGTTGTTAAATCTGAAATTTCTGTTAATTTATTTTGTGGATATTGCTGCTGTTGTTGATTCATTTTGATTTTGGTATTGCTGAAAGTGTGTTACTGTTGCTGAATTTGTTGAATTTGTTATTGAATTTATTGTTGCTGAATTTAGTTGTTGCTGTTGCTTGATTTGTTTGTTAACTTGAACGAAAGCTTGTTGCTAATGGAGTTTGAGGAGAGAGAAAATGGGGGTTGGTGTAGAGAGAGAAAGGTGGGTGAGGGAAGAAGCTTGGATTGGGAGTTTGAGTTTATTGGGTTGTTGGGGAGAGAACAAAGTTTGGGTCTTTGATTGGAGGAAGAAATGGATTAGAAGAATGATGGAAAAAGAGAGGGATAATGAAGCCACTGCAAATGGTGGAGTTTAATCTTTTTATTTTATAATTTCTTATTTTATAATTTATTTTTTATAAGGGTAAATTTGTCTTTTTAGAGTAAAAATGGTGATTTTAAAGCATTTTTAAATGTTGAGGATGATTTTAATAAAGAAAAAAGGTTGGGGATTGTAATAGCCCAGACCACCCGCTAGCACGATATTGTCCGCTTTGGCACACAAGGCCTCACGGTTTTACCTTTGACGATAGAAATGATAGCCGAAACTCCCCACACTAACTCGTCAAAACGCGTCATGCTAGGGAGAGGTATCCACACCCTTATAAGGCATGCTTCATTCCCCTCCCCAACCAATGTGGGACCTTACAATCCACCCCGAAATGGAGCCCAGGCCAGCGCCCTCGCTGGCACATCGATCCGGGCTCTGGCTCTGATACCATCTGTAACAGCCCAGACCACCCGCTAGCACGATATTGTCCGTTTTGGCACACAAGGCCTCACAATTTTGCCTTTGACGATAGAGTTGATAGCCGAAGCCCCCCACACTCACTCGTCAAAACATATCATGCTAGGGAGAGGTATCCACACCCTTATAAGACATGCTTCATTCTCCTCCCCAACCGATGTGGGACCTTACAGGGACGATTTTGATTTTGACCCTATACCTTAAAGACGAAAAAAGTACTTAACCCTAATTTATAACCTATTTACCAATTTGCGTCTTTTTACTTATAGTGTAAATGTAAGACCCGAAACCTTTAAAAAGTTATTATGAACTAATTTTAAATGATTTACAGTTTTAAGTTCATAAATTATTTTATTGAAGATACTTAAAGGCAGTTTTCATTAATTGGATTTGAAATAAATTAAGGTTTTTATCCAAACTCTATAATTTTATGATTATTTTCCTATTTATTATTTAACGTTTTAGAAATTCAAAAATAATGATGTTTGAATATTTAAATTAGAATTTTATCTAATTTTGTAATTATTGAATTATTTCTTATATTTAAATTATAAAATTAGTAATTATAGAATAATAATATTTTTATATGATAATATCTTATAATTAAATACTTTATGTTTTGTTAATAAAGAAAATTAATTATAATGTATTATATTTCAATTAGAGTATTTAAGTGAAAATCAAATAGCAATTTAATACAACCAATAATATTTTAAAATAATTTTAAGAATTTAATTAGTTTTCAAATTAAATTCCAAAATCCCTAATCCCATTTACCAACCCTAACCCTAATTAACCCATAATTTCTCCCTTTACCCCAAGAAACCCCAGCCACTTCAGAAAAAGAAAGAAAAGAGAATCAGAGGGGGAAACTCAAAGAAGGAAGAAAGGAAGGGTAAAGAAGAGGAGAGAACTGAGGGAGAAGAGGAGGAGAAGAGGGAGGCTGCGCCGGCGCCACTGGGTCTCGCCACCACCGCCGACGCTGCTGAAGTGAGGAGGCGCTGAACTGCTGCACGTGGGTGATGCACCATTATTTCGTGGTACATCTTGTGCTTAATTGAGTTATTCTCACACTTATTCATAGAATTCACATGTTTTACATTTTCCTTCCTGATTTTGTGCTATGATTGAAAACATACTTCTTTGGCCTTTAATTCACTATTTTTGATCCTCTCCTATGTCTATCCGATGCCTTGATATGTGTGTTAAGTGGTTTCAGGGTTTATAGGACAAGAATGGCTTAGAGGATGGAAAGGAAGCATGCAAAAGTGGACGGAATACAAGAAATTGAAGAAATTGCTAAGCTGTCAGCCTTGACCTCTTCGTATTCAATCGATCATAACTTGAGCTACATAGGTCCAAATGAGGCGGTTTTAGTAGTGTTGGAAAGCTAACATCCGAGACTTCAAAATGTTATAAAATTTGTCGTAGTTGCCTTGCTGATAGGCGACGCGTACGCGTGCATGACACGTACGCGTGGATAGTGCACAGACAAGCGACGCGTACGCGTACATGACGCGTACGCGTGATGGAGTCACGTGCTGTACATATTAGAAATCACTGGGGGCGATTTCTGGGCTATTTTTGGCCCAGTTTTAAGCCCGAAAAACATAGATTAGAGGTTGTAGAGTGAGGAAATCAATCATACACTTCTCATTATCCATAATTTTAGGTTTTAGATGTAGTTTTCTAGAGAGAGAGAGGCTCTCTCCTCTCTCTAGGTTTAAGGTTTATCTTAGTTTTGGATTTATTTCTTCTTAATTCTAGGTTCAATGTTCCTTTAATTCACTTCTCTTATACTCTCATTTATTCTAGTGCTTTGGTTTATCTATTCCTCTTGTTGAATTTAGTTTATGACTCCTCATGTCAGATTGATTTTCCTTTTAATGCAATTTGAAGTATTTCATGTTTATTGCTTCTTCCCTTATTTGTTATCATTGATGCTTGCAATTGGTTGTTTAGATTTAATATTTCTTGCTAGTTTTCTATGCTTTAATTTTGTGCCTACCAAGTGTTTGATAAAATACTTGGAAGGATGTTAGGGTAGATTTTTATGCTCTTGACTTGGGATGGTAACTTAGGAACTCTTGAGTTACTAATATCCAAGTAATTGATGATTGGTAGCCATTGACTCTAGTTCTCACTAATTGAATTGGTGGAGAGTTAGGACTTATGGACTTGGATTGATATAGCTCATTTAACTTTTCTTTACTAGTTAGAGGATGATTTAATGGATTGATCCTTGCCAATTCTCATGTTGTGGTTAGTGATAAGGATAGAGATCCTTGACCACCAAACCTTGCTAAGACCATTTTTATCATTTAATTTCCACTGCAATTTACTTTCCTTGTTTCTCATTTAAAACCCCAAAAATACACTTTTTCATAACCAATTATAAGTACACTTCCCTGCAATTTCTTGAGAGACGATCCGAGGTTTGAATACTTCGAATATTATTTTTAAGGGTTTGTTATTTGTGACAACCAAACTTTTGTATGAAAGGATTACTGCTGGTTTAGAAACTATATTTACAACGAGAGTTTATTGTGAAATTTTAGATCACACAAAGTCTGTTCATCAGCGGTAAGCCATGCAGTCGCCGCCATCGCCGTCCTGTCCATGGAGCCCGAGCCTGCGCCTCGCTGTCGTGTTGCCATTAAGGGAGAAGGGAGCGTGAACCACAGCCACGGACGGAGAAGAGAGCGCACATGTAGAGGAGGTGAAGTCGTCACTGTCATCGTCGCGTATGGAGTCGCCGCCGCGCCCAGCCGTCGTCACGTGTGGAGTCGCCGCTGCTGAAGGTGGGTGCCCGAGCCTTCGTTTCCAGAAAACGATGCTGCCATAGCTGAGGTCCATTGCCAGTAAGGTTTTAAGTATTTGGTTTCATTTCTTTAGTTTTTGGAAATGTTACAATCACTGCATGTTAGTTTCTGTCGCCGTTGCCGAAGTCTTGTCGCCGCTGCCGCTTGGGATGGCTGCCGGGGCTGCTGCCAAACCAGTTCAGAGACCGTCGCTGCTTTGTTTTTGTATTTCAGTAAGTACTTATGTTTCAAAAATCCCCGTGTTAGTGTTCTATTTCGTGTAATAAAGTCTTGCGTTATTGATGTATTAGGAGTTAGTAACTGAGGTTACGTGTTGTGTTTTAAAGCTATTTATTCTGTTGCGAAAGTGTGCGGTGCTGTGATTTGAAGCTGCTATTGAATTTGGGTCGAGACAAAAGGAATTCTACGAGGCATTTGGGTTATGGTTTTGACTTATCGAGGTAGGGGATTTTCCAGAAAAATAAACTTTATAATTCGGAGTTGCTATATATGATTATATGGATATTGATGTGAGTAATGAACTTCTAGTGATTGTATAAGTCTTGTGTATTGTTTGGTTGTCTTGGATGGATATGAATGCCTGTTTGACTGGATTATTGTTTGGTTTTGTGAAATGGATGGTTCTTGAAGCGTTTCTTTAAAGTTGTTTCTTTAAAGTTTTAAAATTGTGTTTAATCCGTTGGAAATTGATTTGAGTTTGAATTGGTTTTCTTGAAATATGAGAATGATCTGAATCTTTGAAATCTGTCTGATTTTAAACTGATTTGGTTTTGAACCCGTGGAAGGAGTTGCGGAATGGTTTGGTTGGGACCCGAAAAGGGTGGCAAAGTCCAACTTTTAGGGGAGATGCTGCCAAATTTTTATGAGCTTTAAGATTCTGTTTTCAAATGTGATTTAGAAAAGGATTGGATTTGAGAGGTTCTATTATTTGGTTCTTGATTTATTAAGAAATAGGTGTTTCGAGTTTAATCTGTTTAAGGAAAGCTTATGTTTTTAAGATTGATTTAAATATAAAAGGACCTATGTTTGAAGTTTGATTAAAGAACTATATTTTGAGGTGTTTTAGTGGATTTTAAAAGAAACTGAACTTTGATTAATTAAATTCGTTTTGCTTTTGAAGTATTCTTTAAATCGGATTTAGCAAGACTAAACAATTCTGAGACTTTGATTAATTAAATTCGTTTTGCTTTTGAAGTATTCTTTAAATCGGATTTAGCAAGACTAAACAATTCTGATCCTTTGGGAATGTTTCTGATTTAAGAATGAAATGAAATTTGTTTTTTTTTTTTTTTGCTTAAATAATTTTTGTTTTGAAATTGGTTCAGAACTTTTAGCTTACATACCTTGGTTTGGTTTTAAATCTTCATTTTAATTGATTTCAATTTAAGTAACTATGATTCCAAGGCTTTCTAAAGAATTTGAGAAATGAGGTATGTTATCCTTCCCTAGAGTCTTGAGTCTTTGCCAAGGTTGTTAATTAATAACTCTGATTTAAAATAGTTAAATAAATGATTTGAAAGTGAAGGATTTGAGTCTTCAAAGAGAATTCCCATTTGATATGATATTTGGAAGTTTGAGAAAATGTTACATAAAGTGACTTCGTCTTTAAAAGGAATTGGTTTTGAGAAAAAAAGTGACTTGGGAGCTTGAAATAGCTTGAGATATGAGAAGGATTTTGAAATTGAGTGAAAGATGAATTTGATCGTTGTTTTCAAAGAAAAGTGATTTGAAGAAAAATGTTATATGCCTTGAGAAGATTTGATTTGAGATGGATTGTGAAGGAAGTGCAGAAATGGGTATGAATGGTTATGAATGAATTGGAATGATAATGAAAATAAGTTTGAATTTGATTGTAATAGGCCTGCGGGTAAGATGTAGTGGTGTTACCCATTTGCTCCGGATAAGAGGCGAGAATATCGAGTAAGATGCAGTGGTGTTATCCACTTGCTCCGGTTGAGAGTTCGAAACTCCGGGTAAGATGCAAGGGTGGAATTCTATTGCCGCTTGCTTCGGGTTGAGAACTGTAACACCACCTAGGTAAAAGGCAGGGTGAAGTTGTCCCTTGCTTCGGGTACGCGGGTTTGATGCAAGGGTTGCGATGTTGTCCCACTTGCTTCGTGTTTGGTGTTCTGTCCAGGGTTAGCTACTGGACATGTCGGATTTAGCTTTATAACCGATAGATGAGACTCATCAGCCATAGGACAGACATGCATTATATGCATCTATATGACATTGTTTGGGTGTGCATATTGTACTTGGTTTGTCTATGAATAATTATGTTTAATAGCTAACTACTCTACTTGAAGTAACTGCTTGATTGTGTTTGAACCTTCTTACTTGTGAATTGTTTGGGCCTAGGGCCATGATTGATTATGAGATGGGCCGAAGGCCGTGTTTGGTTTGTGTTTTTGGTTTAGAAAAGTATGAAAAACTAAATTGGTTCAGTATAGATTTAATGAACCTATGCTTGGAACAGCTTGGTCATTCATACTTTCTAGGAAAAGTTTTTAAAATGGCTTTTGGATTTTTGAAGAATTAATAGTTTTCTCTTTTAAAAAGGATTTTGGATTTTTTATATTAAATCTTTGGATTTGAAAAGTATCATAAGGAGGTTATTAATCACTGTAACGGTTTTATTTTCATGTATCCTAATATAGTAATTCTCTAACCCCATAGTGAGAACTAGCGAGGACGATGTTCTCACTCCCCTACAGGTCTTCTATTTTTCAGGTTATGGACGACGAAGTTCAGAAGAGCTTATTTCTTTTCTGTTGAGTCGATATTTTGTATTGTTTTAATATTTATGTTTCTCTCGCCTTTAGCTTTGCAAGTTCTGTAAGAGGGATAGGATTTTGATATGAAATGCTTATAAATTAATATGTATATATATGTATATATATATATATAAATATATATTCCTTGTAAGTATTGTAATTTTTATTGTAAGTATGGATGTATGTTTTGAAAAATTCGGTTTAAGTTTTAAGCAGGCTCATATTTAGTATTAAAATTTATTAAGAGTCGTCGTAAAACCCGAGCTATCAGAGTGGCGCAGCCAGAAGCGTGACATTTTGATAGTTAGGGTGTTACAATAAACGAGATAAGCCACATTTGCCATTGTGTGTATCACATTTGCACATGTGATACGTGAAATAGAGTGACCAACACGTATCTCGTTTACACTGTAAACGAGATATAAGAAAAGATAAGATGCCTGCACTGTAAATGAGATAAAATACGATAAATTTGGAGTAGCTATAAAAGGATTTGCATCCATTTGTATTCTCCACGAATATTTCACTACTTCTTCTCATCTCTTTCTTCAATAAGTTTAGTACAAATGTATAGTGGTAGTAAATATGTTGATTTAAGTATGGTCCTAATTGTCATATGAGAAACAGTGACACTAGGGTTATATTTGAGTGTGATAGTCCTATTTTGTTACACACTCGAAGAGTAAGTTCTTTATCTGAGCTAAAGAGTCTAATATTAATGAACCTCAGTAGCGATGAGCATGTGCACCTTTTATTTGATATCAATGAAAGCATCACGATAGAACAAGTGATGGAGCTTTCTGCGGAGGTTAGTCATGTTGGTGGTGGTGGTTCTGGCCGCTTGAATTTTATCCAAGATGACCCACCTCTTGCACTACTACCGCTGCACTGTACTAATCCAGTAGTAGGCATGGACGATGGACGGCGAGGAGTCCGATGAGAAGTATGTTGTCGATATCAATGACAGTGGTTTTTTCGAGGATGATGATGATGAGGAGTTTATACTAGAGACTCCGGTCGGTGCTTCAGTTCGGTATCTTCTGCCTGCGCTGCAACCAATTTCGAAGTTATCAGCTGTACCCATTTACTATCATAGATTGGATCTGGACGCGATGTACGAGAAAACTTCATTTTCCAATATTGGTGGGGATATTACAATATAGACAGTGATATGGAGTTTTGCATTGGTCATAGATTCAAAAGCAGAGAGACAGTCATGCAAGGTGTGAAGAATTACAGCGTTCGGAGAAGTACTGAGTACCGAGTTGTGGAATCGGATCGATCAAAGTACCATGTGCATTGGAGGCAATTTGCAGCAGGATGTCCATGGAGTCTCCGTGTTGTCCTCTGACAGAATCTCGGATATTGGTAAGCCTTACTTTATATTGTAATGTATAATTTTTTATCATGATTATTTTGGTATTAAATGCATACCGATTATATTTTCATTCGTTAGGGAGGTGCGTAAATTTGGTGGTCCACACACTTGTTTAGCCCACCATGTCTCACGACCATAGACAGCAGGATAGTAACCTAATATGTAGTGTCATCTTGCCCCTCATACAATCCATTCCATTAGTTACTATCCATGTTCTCTAAGGTGTAGTTAGGCAAAGCTATCACTTCAAACCCTCATACAAAAAGGTCTTGATGGCAAAGCAAAAGGCAATTGTGCATATATACGGCGATTAAGAGGGGTCATATAATAAGGTTCCGAGATTGTTTCAAGCATTGCAGAGTTGTTGTCCCGAATACCTCACTATGATGGCACTTAGTGGTACGCGAATGCAACCAATTTGATAAGGTGTTTTGGGCTTTTCCTCCTTGTGTAGAGGCTTTCAAGCATTACAAGTTCTTAGTCTCTATCGATGGCACACATCTATATGGCAAATATGATGATGTGTTGCTAATTGCAGTTGCACAAGACGATAATAGTAAGATCCTTCCTATGGCATTTGCAATTGTCAAGTATGAGACTATGAAGTCCTGGTCATTCTTTCTTACCAACCTGAGACAACATATGACACCACAATAAAGGCTTTTGATTTTATCTGATAGATCTCAAGCGATCAAGGCCGCACTTAGAGCCGATGATAGTGGTTGGAAGCCATGTAGAGCATTCCATGCATACTGTGTCAAGCATAAGGCTGCAAATTTCATGTCTTATTTCAAATCTGCCGAGGAAAAGTGATATCTCATGAATGCTGCTTATAATCTAAGCAAAGCTAGGTACGAGTGGTACATGGATGCTTTGAGAGGGATATTATAGGACATGGCAGACTGGGTTAATAGATTCAACAAGAAAATATGGTTACAATATTGTGATAGCGGTCGTAGGTTTTGACACGTGATAACTAACCTCTCTGAGTGCATAAATGCAGTTTTGAAGGGTACGTGGTATTTACTAATTTCAGCCATCATTAGATGCACTTACGAGAGGCTGCAACAGTTGTTCATCAGAAAAGGCAGGGAGGCATAGGTACAAATGGCAGCTAGTAATCAGTTTCCACAGTGGTTGCTAGCTACTGTTGAGAAGAATAGGGAGGGAATCCACATGATGCGTATTACACACAGCGACAAGAGAGCCTCAGTATTTGTAGTAGAGGAGTTAGAGCCTTTCAAAGGTTGGAGTCAAGGTTCATTCTGTGTTTGGTTAAGTGTGGGGGGATGTGATTGTGGTCTTTTTCAGTCATTTCATTTCCCGTGTCGTCATGTGCTTGCTACTTGTGCCGCCACAAGTGTCAAGTAGGGGACATATATTCATCCAGTATATATGCAAGAGGCCGGGTTCAAGGTGTACGAGGTTGAGTTTCTCTTGATACCATACGAGAAGTTATGGCCGGAGTGGTACGTGACATGTTTTTGTCCTAATCCAGCCATACGTAAAAAAGCTAGAAGACCAGTTTTCACGAGGTCTCGTAATGAGATGGATGAGGTTGAGCACCAAGAAAAACGGATGGACATATGCAACAATAACAATATCTCAATTTACACAAGAAAAAGTTGAATTAAATAAATAGAAAGGACAAAAATTGTATATAAATATAATTACCTCACGGCTAAGGGGTACATCAGAATCTGTCTATCGGGTGGACACCACAGAGAAAATCTATGGTATATCCATGAGACTAGTAGCAAAGTGCATCCAGCAATGTCAGTGGTAGATCGATGTGCTACAAAACGTAACAAGTGGCACGTCCATACAAGCACAGAAGATCCCCAAGACAGCCTGTGACACCTCTTGAAGTCCTCTAATAATGGCAGTCACCTGATATGGACCTGGTTGTTTGACTCTTCTGTCATCAAGTAACCTTCCATCAACAACATGATGTAACAACTCGTGTACTGTCTGAGGGTGGCTGCATCTGCAGTAGTTGGCATAGGGCATGCTTGGTCCCTCAACCATGTTAGCTTGATGAAAAACGACTCCTTCCTCTGTGCCCCCTACTATTGAGTATGAAGAGGTCTGGCATCGAGGAGCTCCTCTACCCACTCCTAGGTCGGGTGTTGGTACCATGTATGGAAGCCCTACAAGGTGATGGTATACTCACCCCAGGGCAGCTGGAAAGTGTGGGTCTTTGGATGCCAAGCTATACGAATGTAGGAATCAAGTGGTTGCCAAAGATAAAGACCCTGAGCTACACCATGTCGCCAAACCTAACCTTTTACGGCTACACATGAATTGGATAATACCTGCATATCCATAATAATTATTCACATCTGATCCAAATTTTGAGGATATTATCTAATCTGCAGAGTCATCAGATCGAATTAGATCTGATCCGCACTATGATGGGATCAGATTGCGGATTTTGCAGTGATATCTGTGGATCTGATCCGCAGATTCGCATCTATAATATAAATAGCATAGTTTAAGTGCCACAAACCCTAACGGCACTAACACCCTAAACCTCTTCGGGTGCTGCTGCTCTCCCTCTCCTCTCTCACCCAGACATAGTCCCACACTCCTACTGCCTTAGACTCGTCTCACTTCTGATCAGCTCGATCTCCATCACCGGCATTCACTCCACTGTCACCGATGCTCATTCATCGTCGCGTCTCCTAGGTTCATCTTGTAAAACCCGATTAAACTATTATCAATAAATTAATTATAAGCCAAGAGGGATTAATAAATTAAAATTTATAATTTAGAAAAGTAAAAATAATTAGGATTCGAATTAAAACACTTATCTTAAAGGTTTTAGTCCAAAGTTCGATCAAAGGGTCTAAGAAAATGGATTTGGGCCCAAGGCCCACTCGTTAACATCCCCATCAACCATACTTCATCCACACATTCCTTATTTCATTAAAAACACAAACATTACCCTAACAGAGAAGAGAGGAGAAGAGAGGCTTTGTTTACTATTCACATTCACACCAAATTGCTCATAATTTATAATCTGAAACTCCGATTGACAAGTTATTTGTAGTCACATGTTCGTCTTGAAATCCTCTTTATTTTTATTTTAATATTATGGTAAGAAACCATGATCTCTTTTCCTAGTTCATCATTTTCTTTAATTTTTTATTTCTGGTTAAATAGGTGTTGAGATATTCTGATTTTGATGCTTTAGGAGAAGCTCAAGCACAATCTCAAGTAAGGTTTTGACACGAGATTGAGTGGTATAATGTAAAGAATCTCAATCTCTTTGTTATCCATAATTTTGAATAAGAACCCTAGTGTGAATATTAAGTTATTGTTGTGAGTAGATTTTGTGGATTAGCTTGGATTATTTGAAATTAGTTTTGGAGTGGATTGGTGCGGAGCTTGTGATTTGGAGGAGGATTGATCAAACTTGGAGGCTTTGGTTGGAGTTTGATTCCAATTTGGTAAGAAAAATTCAAGGTTGGAAAAAACTACCGACACTAAGGTACGGGTTTTAGTTTTGGGTAGGCATTATGTAAAGATATGAAAATGCCTAGGTTAATTGCCCTAGGATATGTATTAGTGTGATTTTGTGAATTGAATGTTTGATGTGAAAAATTTGATTGTTTGAATGGAATTGAATATGAGGTTATGGTTTTACTTATTATAATAATAATTGATGTGGATATTGGGCTAAAGGCCGTGATGGGGTGAGGATTCCCCATATGGTAAGTGGAGGTAAGTGGTAGAGTGATTATGTAGCAATTGATGCAATAATGATTATTGATTGATTTGGTTGTGATATATTATTGCATGAGTATGTGTGTTAAAGGTTGGATTGAATTGATAAAGATTACTTGATTGAAAATTGATCTATTAGGTATTGAATGAGGGTTAAAATGTTTGAAAATGGCATTGGTATGGTCTTGGTTTGAATTGAATTAAGATATTGGTGAAATTGAGTAAAAGTTCAAAATTGGTAAAAACAAAATTTTAACCAACATCGATGGGCCATAACTTAGTTCTCGGACCTTTAAATTTTGTGAAACTTGTCTTAAATAAAAATTAGATCTGAGTAGTTTATGACGTTCGAAGAATGGATAAAAAATGATTTTTAATGAAAAAATTATGTACGTTTGAAGTTTGAGGTTAAAAACTGAATTCTACAGAAATTTGGGGTCTTGCATATGCACGACCCATGCGTACGCATTAGGGGTGTTACAGAAGTGAATTAGTTTCGTACACGTCCCATGCGCACACATAAAAATGGAGTTGTGCGTACACATGAGGTATGCATACACACAACCTGCATTTCCAGAATTGAAAGTCTTTCGTGCGCGTTTCGCGCATACATGAAAAAGGAAACTCGTGTATACGCACAAGGCATGCGTATGCACGACTGTCCTGTTTTGCAGAAAATGTTGATTTAACTATTTTTTTTCTATCCAATTTGCTGTTTTACCTCTATAACCCCTGTTTAAGGTCCACTAACTAGTTTCTAGCCTCTAGAACGAGTGTGAGGGTATTAAGTGGATTAAACGGATATGTTTGATTGGGATAGTGAATTGAGGAATCTAAGTTAATGATAATGGATGAAAAGATTGTGATGAATGAACCTGATGATTTCAGAAGTGATTAAAGACATGAATGATAAGACTGGTGATGGTCTATTTTTATTGTATTCTGGCAAGGTTAGTGGTATAACCTGCTTGCGTAATGAATAGACGCTTACTTCTGGCAAGGACGTGGCAAGGACGGTGGTAAATCCCTCTTGCCCACTGAGCTGAGGTATACCAGGATAAGAACGGTGGTAGATCCCACTTGTTCCATGGTTCTCTCTGTTTTGTAAGGTGGTAGAGCATTAAATCCTGGATTAGTATGGCACAGTCTCATTAGGAAAAGGTGATAGGGCACTCTCCTTGGATTTAACCCCCTAATATCTATCTCCAGGAGAAGGTGGTAGGGCATTAAACCCTGGATTGTAAAGCCTCCTGGAGATGCGTAATCATAAAGACAATGTTCGGATTAGCTACCAGATGTGTCGGGTTCTGGCAGTGTAACCAACACATGAGTTCATGGCTAGTAGGATAGGCATGCATCATGTGCATTTATGTGAAATTGTTTGAGTGTGCATCTTGTTCTTAGATTGCCTATGTTTATATCTCTGCTTAACTATTATTTGTAATATATATTGTAATTGTTTTTGCTTATGATTGCAACATATTACTTGTGTTTATCTCTGCTAATCATTTACTGAATTCAATATTAAAATTTTGTGGTATTGAATTGAAAGGAGAAAGGTTGATAGGAGCATTGGAGAGAAGCTGAGATTTTAGACCATTGACATAGAAAAGTATATAGTATGTTTACCCGGTTTCAGACTAGTATAACCCTAGGCTTGGATCTTGGTTGTTGGAGTTTAGGATTGCCTAGTGGATTCATGTAGTGTTACATCATCTCTATTTGGAATTATTACCCTGCTGGAAACCTTTTGGTTCTCACACGTTTCGGAAAATTTTATGTTTTCAGATACAGGACATGATGCACCTCGCTGAGCGTGCTAGATTTTCTTTGAGAAATGAAGATTTCTTTTTGGGAATTATATTTTGTACCTTGTTTATATATATTCTCCACTTTTGTACATTAACTTGTATATCCTTCTTAGAGTTTGATTTCGGAGAAACAAGATTTATGTTTATGTTTTTATTGTATTTTGGGGCTGTATATATTTTTAGCCAGCCTTTGCTTCGCAAGTCGATA
>NC_029773.3:11567538-11568124 GCF_000817695.3 Arachis duranensis | reverse complement strand
AGAAAAAGAAGAAAAAAAAGTAATAAAAAGGGGACAAAATGCCCCAAATCAAAGTATAGTCCAATAAAATCAATGCATGAGTGTTGTGAAATGAAAAGAAAATGCATGAGTATGTGAAAAAGTGAGGAATGGGTAGTTAGAGTAGTACTTAATTGTATAGGTCATTATATAGGTTAGGTGGGAAAGTTTAAGTTAATCAAAGATTCAAATCCAAAGTCCACTAGCCATATATGATCCTACCTTGACCCTAGCCCCATTACAACCTAAAGAAAAGACCTCATGATACATGTATGCATGCATTGAATAATTGTTGATTGTTAGATGAAAAACAAATCTTGGAAAGCATGATTAGGAGAGAATTGAGAGAATCAACCCCAAACACCGAGTGACTAGAGTGCAAACACTCCCGGTGAGGGTTCGATGCTCAATTCCTTGATTCCCGGCTTTCACGAGCGTTCTTCTTGCAAGTCTATGTGAACTTCATGTTTATACTTCAATTGGTAGGACTCATGAATCGTTATATGATCTTCGCCCTACTTGTGCATGTATGACTTGGAGGATTGATTTATTTTTAACCAAGTAGGTA
>NC_029773.3:11562686-11567529 GCF_000817695.3 Arachis duranensis | reverse complement strand
TGTTTGTTAAGTGATTTCAGATTTAGGAGGCAAAGACTGGATCAAGGGAATGGAGAAAAAGTATGTAAAGTTGGAGAACTCATGAAGAAATGAAAGAACCGGAAAGCTGTCAAGCCGACCTCTTCACACTTAATTGATCATAACTTGAGCTACAGAGGTCCAAATGATGCGGTTCCAGTTGGGTTGGAAAGCTAACATCCGGGGCTTCGAAATGATATAAATTTTGCCATATGTTGCTTCGCGTTCAGGGGCGCGCACGCGCACTTTGCGCGCGCGCGCCGATTCTGTCTGTGGCCCACTATTATGAAATCGTCCCCAGCGGTTTTAGGAGCCATGTGGGCCCAATCCAACTCATTTCTGATGCTATTTAAGTCAAGTATTGAAGGGGAATCAAGATACTTTAGATATTTTTGATCATTAGCTTAGTTTTAGGAGTTAGAGTTAGTTTTAGAGAGAGAAGCTACTTCTCTCTAGGATTAGGAATTAGGGTTAGATTAGGATCTCATAGTTCTAGGTTTAATTCAAGTCTCCTTCTACTTCTACCTTCAAGTGGTGATTGCTACACTTTGGTTCTTCTTTCTATCCCTATCCTCTTGTGTAATTTCTCTTATTTTGTTTCTAGGTTTTGTAATTGAGATATTTTTGTTCTTTTGTTTTCTTTTAATAATGCAATTTGAGGTAATTCATGATAATTGTGAGTTCCTTGATTGTTGTTGTTAATTCTTTGTATTCAATTGTTGTTAGAATTCTTTCTTGTTGTGATTTACTATACTTTCCTTTTGTGCCTTCCAAGTGTTTGATGAAATGCTTGAGAGGATGTTAGAGTAGGATTTTATGTTCTTGGCTTGAGAAGGTAACTTAGGATTTCTTGAGTCACTAGTGTCAAATTGATTGCTAGTTGATAGCCATTAACTCTAGCCTTCATTAATCCAATTAGTGGAAAGCTAGGACTTATGGACTAGGATTGATATAACTCACTTGACTTTCCTTTGTTAATTGAATTAAGGATGACTAAGTGGGATTAATCCTTGCAACTACCATACTTGTGGCTAGTGATAATGATGAAGACCCTTGACAACCATGATATTGATGAAGACCCTTGACAACCAAATCTTGCCAAGACCATTTTGTTAATAAAGTTTTCTTACCATTTACTATTCATGTTTCTCATCTAAAACCCCAAATATAACTCACAACCAATAACAAAATACTTTATTGTAAATCCTAGGGAGAACGACCCGAGGTTTAAATACTTCGGTTTATAGATTTTAGGGGTTTGTACTTGTGACAAACAAATTTTTTGTATGAGAGGATTATTGTTGGTTTAGAGACTATACTTCGACGAGATTTCATTTGTAAAATTCTAAACCGTCAAAAATCCAATCGTCACGTATCCTGGTATTTCATTCACAAGGTGCACCTCATTGCATCTATCTATTCACGAGCGAAACGATCGGCGGGGATTAAGGTTTTGAATTCCCTCGTAATGTCTTGCTTTAAAGGATTGACGCTCTAATAATTGCATCTAAGGGTTGTGTGACACAAAATCCAATACGAGTTTATTTTTCAAAGAAAAGTTATGTTCAAAGGGTGTGGATACCTCACCCTAGCATGACGCGTTTTGACGAGTGAGTGTGGGGGGTGATGAGATGACTTTTCGTGTGGTATAGAATTTTCCTCAAGTGAATGAATTCTCGTTGCAAAGTATAGTTCTACACCAACAAAGAGTCCTCACATGCAAAAATTTTGGTTATCACTAGTAACAAACCCCAAATGAATTTATAACCAGAGTATTTGGACTCCGGGTCGTCTCACGAAGAGTTGCAATGAAATGTATGATTATTGGCTATGAGGGGTATAGGGGGTTTTGGTTGATTAGAGGGGCAATAAAATAAAGAGGCAAGAAATTAAATGGGCAAGAAAAGTAAATCAAACAAATAACTAAAGGAAGCAAGTAATAAAGAGAGACATTCATGGCAATGAATTGAGATCATAGGCTTTCCATCCTAGTCATGCAATGATTAGTTCATCCTATTTAGTTAACTCAACACATCGGGAGAAAGTCAAACAAGATTAACCAATCATATCACAATAATAAACAAGAATTTATCTCATTACGTCAACTCCAACAAATAGGGAGAAAGTCTAATGAGACTAGCTAATCTCAATCCAAAAGTCCTAATCGACTTACTAATTAAACTAGCAAAAGATTAGCGTCAATGGAAATAATCTTCCATAAGTCCTAATCAATTCACTAATTAAATTAGCAAAAGATTAACGTCAATGGAAACAATACTAGCTAACAACTCTATATTACCAACATGAGTTGGGTTTTCATGACTCAAGATTGCCCAATTACTCTTTCCAAGCCAAGAATGCTCAAAATCTACTCTAAGGTCCAACCAAGCATTTTGTCAAACACTTGGTGGGTACAAATGGAAAGCATGGTAAATGAGCAAGAATATAAAATCTACCAACTACCAATTGCAAGAAAAGTAAATCCACAATTTAAATCAACAATAAAAGAACAACAAACATTAAATTGCATTAAAAGTAAATCAAATCCAACATGGGTTCATGAACATAAAAGAGAGCAAAAAGGGAAATTAACACTACATATCATGAGAATGAAGGAGTAGAAGTAAGAAATCATAAAAGAAACAAGATAAAAACATGTAATTAAACCTAGATCTAAGATGGAAATTAACCTAACCTAATTCTAGAGAGAAGAGGGAGCTTCTCTTTCTAGAAACTAACCTACATGATGCTAAACCTATAATTAATTGCTTCTCCCTTGCTTGGACTTCAATTCTGCATGAAATACACTCAGAAACAAGTTGGAATTGGGCCTGGGCTGCTCAGAAATCGCCCCCAGCATTTTGCCTTTAAGTGGGCCAAGTAAGAGTATTGGCGCGCGCGCGCCATGTGCGCGTGCGCGTCGATTGGCAAATCCTCATCCGCGCGAAAGCGGTATGTACGCGTGCGCGTCCTTGTGGAAAACCACTTTTGCGTGTGCGCACCTTGTACGCGTGCGCGTCCATTGGTGCATTCCAAATCTTTGTTTCTTCATGCATTCTCCTCTTAGCATGCTTTTCTCTTCATTTCTTCCATCCAATACTTGCCTTATGGACCTGAAATTACTCAACAAACACATCAAGGCATCGAATGGAATTAAAATGAATTAAAATTACCGATTTAAGGCCTAAAAAGCATGTTTTTACATTCAAGCACAATTCAAAGGAGAATTACGAAACCATGCTATTTCATTGAATAAATGTGGGAAAAGGTGAATAAATCCCTTAAAATAAGCACAAAATAAACCACGAAATCGGGGTTTATCAAATCTCCCCACACTTAAACTAAGCATGTCCTCATGCTAAAATCAAGAAAGAAGCAAAGGGTATCACATTTATTCAATGCAAACTACTAACTAAATGCAATCTATCTACATGCAAGTTATCTACGTGAATGCAATGGCTCAGTCAAAACAAGTCAATTTCCAAGAGTACACATGTAAGCACAAAGGCTAAGGTATTAGCAATCAAGCAAACCACAATTGGATTGAATCATTGAAAGAGTTCACAAACTTGCAAGAAAAGATCATTAAGGGTGGAAACATGTAATTGAGCGATCGAATCCTCACCGGATGTGTATCCGCTCTAGGCACTCAAGTGTATAGGGTTGATTCACTCAATTCTCCCCTAATCATGCCTTCCAAGATTTGTTTTTCATCTAACAATCAACAATTAATTTATGCATGCATACAAATATCATGAGGGCTTTCCCATAGGTTGTAATGGGGTTAGGGTCAAGGTAGGATGCATATGGTCAAGTGAGCTTGAAATTTGAATCTTTGATTAACTTAAACTTCCTACCTAACCTATGACAACCTATACAATTCTAAACAAACCTAACTACCCATTCTTTACTTTTTTACACACTCATGCATTTTCTTTTTGATCACCACCCATATGCATTGATTATTATTGAACTTCACTTTGGGGCATTTTGTCCCCTTTTTATTGCAATTTTTTTCTATATATTTTCTTTTTCTTTTTGTTGTTTTTTTTTCCGATAAAGTATATGGTGGACGAAATTGTGATCATCAAAGTTGGACTCTTTGTACTTGTATGAAATTTATTATAATGGCTCTTTACTATGTGTGGACACAACTCCGTTCAACTAACCAGCAAGTGTACTGGGTCGTCCAAGTAATAAACCTTACGTGAGTAAGGGTCGATCCCACAGAGATTGTTGGTATGAAGCAAGCTATGGTCATCTTGTAAATCTCAGTCAGGCGGATTATAATTGATTATGGATTTTTGAATAATAATAAATAATAAACAGAAAATAAAGATAATTAAAATAGGATAGAAATACTTATGTAAATTAATGGTGGGAATTTCAGATAGGCGTATGGAGATACTGTACCCTTTCTTTTTCTACTTTCCTACTTCTTCCTTCCAGTTCTTTCATTCCTTCCTATGGCAAGCTGTATGTAGGGCATCACCGTTGTCAATGGCTACATCCCATCCTCTCAGTGAAAAAGGTCCAAATGCTCTGTCACAGCACGGCTAATCATCTTTCGGTTCTCAATCAGGTTGGAATAGAATCCCTTGATTCTTTTGCGTCTGTCACTAACGCCCAGCCTTCAGGAGTTTGAAGCTCGTCACAGTCATTCAATCCCAGAATCCTACTCAGAATACCACAGACAAGGTTTAGACTTTCCGGATTCTCATGAATGCCGCCATCAATCTAGCTTATTGGTGCACGAAATTGTGATCACTACAACTTCGCACAACTAACCAGCAAGTGCACTGGGTCGTCCAAGTAATACCTTACG
>NC_029773.3:11555768-11556886 GCF_000817695.3 Arachis duranensis | reverse complement strand
CGCTTCAAGGTCCTTTCAGGTTCAGGGTCAGCTTCAACAAGAATGCCTTTGTCTTTGTTCCTGCTCATATGAAAGAGAAGAGAACAAGAAAATATGGAATCCTCTATGTCACAGTATAGAGATTCCTTAAGGTGTCAGAGGAAAAGAAAAATGGAAGACAGAGGTAGAAAATTCGAACTTATCAAAGAAGATAGAGTTCGAATTTTGCATTAAGGGATAGTGTTAGTCCATAAACAGAAGGATGTGAGAAGAAGGGAAGTAATTTTCGAAAATTAAGTAAAAGATTTTGAAAAATTTTTGAAAAACACTAATTGATTTTCGAAAATAAGAGTGGGAAAGAAATCAAGTGATTTTTGAAAAAGATTTTGAAATTAGAAGTTAAAAAGATTTGATTGAAAACTATTTTGAAAAAGATGTGATTAAGAAGATATGATTGGTTTAAAAAAATGTGATTGAGAAAATATGATTTGAAAACAATTTTAAAAGATATGATTTGAAAACAATTTGAAAAGATATGATTTTAAAATAATTTTAAAAGGTATGATTAAAAAATTAATGACTTGCCTAACAAGAAAAGATATGATTCAAACATAAAACCTTTCTCAACAGAAAAGGCAAAAATGTTCAATCAAATCATTAATTGTTAGTAAGTATCTTTGAAAAAGGAAAGAAATTGATTTTGAAAAAGATTTGATTGAAAAGATTTGATTTGAAAAAGATTTGATTTTGAAAAACTTTGAAAACTTGAAAAAAAAGTTGCATTGAAAAACAGAATCTTCCCCCTTGTGCCATCCTGGCGTTAAACGCCCAGAATGTGCACATTCTGGCGTTTAACGCCCAAACTACTACCTTTTTGGGCGTTAAACGCCCAGCCAGGCACCCTGGCTGGCGTTTAAACGCCAGTCTGTCTTCTTCACTGGGCATTTTTGAATGCCCAGCTTTTTCTGTGTGATTCCTCTGCAGTATGTTCTGAATCTTCAATTCTCTGTATTATTGACTAGAAAAGACACAAATTAAAAATATTTTTGGATTTTTAATAATAAGGAAAAATCAAAATGCAACAAGAATCAAATAACAATGTATGCAAGACACCAAACTTAGCAGTTTGTATACTACTG
>NC_029773.3:11550499-11553593 GCF_000817695.3 Arachis duranensis | reverse complement strand
GAGTAAGTAATTGATGCATAAATCCACTTCCGGGGCCCACTTGGTGTGTGTTTGGGCTGAGCTTGATCTATCCACGAGATGATGCTTCTTTTGGAGTTGAACGCCAAGTTGTAACGTGTTTTGGGCGTTCAACTCCGGGTCATGACGTGTTTCTGGCGTTTTACTCCAGACAGCAGCATGGAACTGGCGTTGAGCGCCAGTTTATGTCGTCAATTCCCGAATAAAGTATGCACTATTATATATTGCTGGAAAGCTCTGAATGTCTACTTTCCAACGCCGTTGAGATCGCGCCATTTGGAATTCTGTAGCTCCAGAAAATTCATTTCGAGTGCAGGGAGGTCAGACTCCAACAGCATCAGCAGTCCTTTGTCAGCCTCCTATCAGAATTTTGCTCAAGTCCCTCAATTTCAGCCAGAAATTACCTGAAATCACAGAAAAACATACAAACTCATAGTAAAGTCCAGAAATGTGAATTTAACATAAAAACTAATGAAAACATCCCTAGAAGTAGCTTGAACTTACTAAAAACTACCTAAAAACAATGCCAAAAAGCGTATAAATTATCCGCTCATCAGTATATATACAAGTACCAATGCATATGGTTTTACATTTGATTAATACATGAGTATGTACCCAATTCTCAAGATTTTTCAATAAAAAACATAAACACACTTTTATCTCTACCCAATGTTCCCAACTCTCCCAAAATCAAATAATGAACACTCTCACTAGTCTAAGCTAATCAAAGATCCAAACAAGGGACATTTATTGTTTTTCACTTAAGGCTTGTAATGTGCTAACATTAAGAACAAATGGGTTAGGCATAGGCTCAAAATTGGTTAACAATGGAAGATAAAAGGTAGGCTATTTGGGTAAGTGAGCTATTTGAACAATGGCCTCAATCATATAAATGCATGTATACACAAATAATGGACATAAAGAATCAAACAAATCAAGGATTACAATCATAGGAAGAGAACAATGCACACAAGAATGAAAATAATTGGTTATATGATGTAACCACACAATTAGGCTCAAATCTCACATGCTTGTGTTCTTAGCTCACAACATGATCCACAAAGTATATACTTCAAGCAAGTTCTAAGAAATTTTTTTTTCAATCAATTGGGGTGCCTTATAGATAAAATTCTTGGAAAATATCATGATTTTGACTAAGCTCAATATATACATATGCAAATTAAGAAAATGCAACTAAAAATCCTAAAATGAAATGCAAAAGTGTTGGGATTAGAAACTTGTTACCCAAAAGACGCCGAGTGGTCGGAAGACCTCCCCACACTTAAAAGTTTGCACCATCCTCGGTGCATCCAAAGATGAGCAAGGGGGTACGGCGACTCTCCTAGTTGCTACCTTCAGCTGGTAGGTCAACCGGTTGCTGCGTGTACTTCCTTCCGCTTCCATTTTTTATGGTGCATCAATCATGAAAAACAAAATAAACACCGTAAGATGAGAAAATACAAAAGCTAGAAAGCGTACATTGTTGGGATGAGGTAAGAACCACTAGAATGGAGTGAGTAGATTAGTGTGACATTGATGAAAAATAGGTGTGTGGGTTCTAAAATTGTGCGCGGTTTAGAACACACACACACTAGTATAAAAAGTTATGTCACAATTACACAAAACAAAACATGCACTTCACTCATTCTAGTGTGCTTGAGATACTTTAAAAGACTTATAGGTTAAGGCAACCAAACAAGTAGTGAAGAAGCATAAAAGCATTCAAGCAAAAATCAAGCAATTGTGAAATTGGATAATGAATGGACATTGATTGATGTGTAAGTAGACTTAGTGAACAAAATGGTATAAAGAGCTCACACATCAAACAATGACACTTATTGAAATTGTTGCAACACCTAAGTGACATAGAGGTGAAACACATGGATGCTATGGAACTTAGGAGAAAGGACATAGAAGTGAAAATCAATCACATAGCAAGCAGGGCCCACAAAGCTTGGAAAGCTCAAAAATATGTTACTAGGTAAGCTTTCGATCCAATTTCACAATTCCAAAATCTCAATTCATGAAATAGGTGATGATCAATTAGAACAAGCATCCTAAAAAAAATGCTGATAATATACAATTGCCTAACAATAGATGATGAATGCACAGTGGTCGAAGCATGCAATTCAAAAAGTTAAGATGCATGAAGGCAATGTAACATGTACTTGGTATTCAAAAATGTTAAACATGAAAATCCAAAACCAAGTAATAAATTGTAACCTCAACAAAGGAATCTGACAATGGCAATAACATAATGATGTTAAACTAACATCCTATCAGTAATAAGCAGCAGTAAATAGTAAACAAGATTAGTAATCCAACACTTATAATGGAAAACAAAAATTAAACTAACTAACTAACTAAAAGAAATGGTGTTACATGATGTTTGGTAGTGTTGGATGATGTTTGAAGGGGGGAAAGAAAAGAAGGAAAGAGAGAAGAAGGAAAAAAATGGAAAGAGGAGAAGAAAAGAAGGTGGTGAAACAGGGCAATCCACGCGTGCGCGTCATGTGCGCGTAAGCGCGGATTGATGAAATGGAAGCGACGCGTACGCGTTCGGTGCACGCGTGCGTCGATGGGTTATTTTAAGAGCGGCGCGTTGATGAGCGGATATTTTATATGCTTTTTGGGGGTAATTTCATGTAGATTTTAGTATATTTTAATTAGTTTTTAGTAGAATATTATTAGTTTTTAGGCAAAATCATATTTCTGGACTTTACTATGAGTTTGTGTATTTTTCTGTGATTTCAGGTATTTTCTGGCTGAAATTGAGGGAGTTGAGCAAAAATCTGAGTTAGGCAGAAAAAGGACTGTTGATGCTGTTGGATCCTGACCTTCCTGCACTCGGAATGGATTTTTTGGAGCTAAAGGAGTCCAATTGGCGCGCTCTTAATGGCGTTGGAAAGTAGACATCCAGAGCTTTCCAGCAATATATAATAGTCCATACTTTGCACGAATATAGATGACGTAACTTGGCGTTGAACGCCAAGTACATGCTGCTGTCTGGAGTTAAACGCCAGAAACACGTCATGATCTGGAGTTGAACGCCCAAAACACGTTATAACTTGGAGTT
>NC_029773.3:11548052-11550170 GCF_000817695.3 Arachis duranensis | reverse complement strand
CTCACTCAAACGTGTGTGTGTTCCTATCTAAGATGTTCATTTGCGCTTAATTGTGAAGGAGGTGATGATCCGTGACACTCATCACCGTCCTCAACCCATGAACATGTGCTTGACAAACACCTCCGTTCTATATCAGAATGAATGAGCATCTCTTAGATTCCTTAATCAGAATCTTCGTGGTATAAGCTAGAACTGATGGCGGCCACTCTTGAGGATCCGAAAAGTCTAAACCTTGTCTGTGGTATTCCGAGTAGGATTCAAGGATTGAATGGCTGTGATGAGCTTCAAACTCTCGATTGCTGGGCGTGATGACAAACGCAAAAGGATCAATGGATCCTATTCCAACATGATCGAGAACCGACAGCTGATTAGCCGTGCTGTGACAGAGCATCTGGAACGTTTTCACTGAGAGGATGGGAAATAGCCACTGACAATGGTGACACCCTACATACAGCTTGCCGTAGTCGGGCTTTACAAACAATTGAGTTGAATATTACATTGCAGAAATTTAGAGGACAAAGCATCTCCAAAACTCCAACATATTCCCCATTACTGCACAACAAGTAACGATTTTATTCTCTTTTATATTTTTTTAATCTAATAACTCCCATTGATAATTTTGATTGACATCCTGACTAAGAATAATAAAATAAACATAGCTTGCTTCAAACCAATAATCTCCGTGGGATCGACCCTTACTCACGTAAGGTATTACTTGGACGACCCAGTGCACTTGCTGGTTAGTTGTGCGGATTGCAAAAAGTGTTATTGCAATTTCGTGCACCAAGTTTTTGGCGCCGTTGCCAGGGATTGTTCGAGTTTGAACAAACTAAAGGTTTATTTTATTTCTTAGATTAGGAATAATTTATTTTTGTTGCTACAGAGTCATTAAATCTTTAGTCCTTTATTCCCTTTTCAAAAAGAATTTTTCAAAATTATTATTTATATCCATCAATTTTCAAATTTTTTTCGTGAGTTTAGTGTCTTGTTCTAAGTTTGGTGTTAATTTCATATTTTATATTTTTCTTGAAATTTTCAAACTTGTGTTTTTTGTTCTTCATTGATCTTCAAGTTGTTCTTGTTTATTTTGCTTGTTTGATCTTGAGTTTTTCTTGTTTTGTGTCTTTTCTTGTTTTTCTTATGCTTTTTCAAAATATTAACCTTCGAAAATTATACTTTTATCTATAAATATAATACATCTTTAAAATCAACACTGAAGTTACTGCCCAATTGGCTGGAGCATTAGGAGTTGTTCTTGATAATTGGGTATCTTCTTTAAAAAATTTTTCAAAAATAATTTTTTCTTTATTGAATCTTGTGCCAAACTCTAAGTTTGGTGTTTTCTTGTTAAGTTTTCTTTAATTTTCAAAAAATTTGTCTTGGTTTTCTAAAAATTTTAAGTTTGGTGTTCTTTCTTTTGTTCTTGGTGTTCTTGTGAATCTTCAAGGTGTTCTTGAGTCTTTCTTGTGCTTTGATCTTAAAATTTTTAAGTTTGGTGTTCCTTGGTGTTTTCCCTCCAAAATTTTTGAAAATAAGGAGCATTGGATCTAAAAATTTTAAGTCTTGTGTCTTTTGTGTGTTTTTCTCTTTCATCAAAAAATTTCAAAATTCAAAAAAATATCTTTCCTAACTAATTTTAAACTACTTTTTCGAAAATTTTATATAAAAATTCAGATTTCAATTTCAAAATATTTTCAATTTATTTTATTTATTTCGTTTCTATTTTATTTTATAAAATAAATTTTTATAAAATAAATAATATTAACATACATATCATCTCCTTTATTCTATTATGGAACTAAGTGGGAATGAACAGTCCAAGAGGACTCTGGGGTCATATGCTAACCCCACTACTGCTTCATATGAGAGTAGTATCTGTATACCCTCCATTGGAGTTAGTAGCTTTGAGTTGAATCCTCAGCTCATTATCATGGTGCAGCAAAACTGCCAGTATTCCGGTCTTCCACAGGAAGAGCCTACAGAGTTTCTGGGACAATTTTTACAAATTGCTGACACAGTACATGATAAGGAAGTAGATCAGGATGTCTACAGATTATTACTGTTTCCATTTGCTGTAAAAGATCAAGCTAAGAGGTGGTTAAATAACCAGCCTAAGAA
>NC_029773.3:11547236-11547884 GCF_000817695.3 Arachis duranensis | reverse complement strand
CACTCAGTTGGTGGATCTATACATATGAGAAAAATAATTGAAGAAGCTCAAGAGCTTATTGATACAGTTGCCAGAAATCAGCATCTGTACCTAAGCAGTGAATCTTCCATGAAAGAAGAAGCTAAAACAGTAACTGATGAACTCAGTCCTATAGATCAGGCCAATAAATTCAATCAGCAATTAGACTTTCTAACCAAGTAGCTAGCCGAATTCAAGGAAATACTACAGGAAACAAGAATGGCTAACAGGAATATGGAAGTACAGTTAAAGCAAACAGAAAGGTAACTGTCAAAACAAATAGCAGAAGAATGCCAAGCAGTTCAATTAAGAAGTGGAAAAACATTAAATACCTCACTTCAAAGCAGCAGGAAGCCAAGAAATGAACAAATGGCTACTCAAAATCCCTCTGAGGACAATCAGAGCCCAGAGAGAATAAGGCTGGCGCTGAACGCCCAGACCATGCTCATTTCTGGCGTTCAACGCCAGAAACAAGCATGAATCCGGCGTTGAACGCCCAAAGGGAGCACAGTTCTGGCGTTCAGACGCCAATAACAAATAAGGAGGTGGCGTCTAACGCCACTCCAGCTTCCACCCCTGGCATTCAAACGCCAGTGGGGGATCAGTCACATACAAGTGCTGATAACAACC
>NC_029773.3:11546530-11547152 GCF_000817695.3 Arachis duranensis | reverse complement strand
AGCAACTAAGGTTGAGGAATATAAAGCTAAAATGCCTTATCCTCAAAAACTCTGCCAAGCGGAACAGGATAAGCAATTTGCTCGCTTTGCAGACTATCTCAGGACTCTTGAAATAAGGATTCCGTTTGCAGAAGCACTTGAGCAAATACCCTCTTATGCTAAGTTCATGAAAGAGATCTTAAGTCATAAAAAGGATTGGAGGGAAACTGAAAAAGTCTACCTCACTGAAGAATGCAGTACAGTCATTCTGAAAAGCTTACCTGAGAAGCTTAAGGATCCCGGGAGCTTTATGATACCATGCACATTAGAGGGTAATTGCACCAAGCAAGCTTTATGTGATCTTGGGGCAAGTATCAACCTAATACCTGCATCTACTATCAGAAAGCTTGGTTTGACTGAAGAAATCAAACCAACCAGGATATGCCTTCAACTTGCTGATGGCTCCATTAAATGCCCATCAGGCGTGATTGAAGACATGATTGTCAAGGTTGGGCCATTTGTCTTTCCTACTGACTTTGTGGTGCTGGAAATGGAGGAGCACAAGAGTGCAACTCTCATTCTAGGAAGACCTTTCCTAGCAACTGGCCGAACCCTCATTGACGTCCAAAAAGGGGAAGTAACC
>NC_029773.3:11544248-11545275 GCF_000817695.3 Arachis duranensis | reverse complement strand
GGACATTACCATTTGAATTGATGTGTGATGCTAGTGACCATGCCATTGGATCAATGTTGGGACAAAGGCTTGACAAGCTTCTGCATGTTATTTACTATGCCAGTCATGTTTTAAATGACGCACAGAAGAATTACACAACCACAGAAAAAGAGCTGCTTGCAGTGGTTTACGCCATTGACAAGTTCAGATCCTATTTGGTAGGATCAAAAGTGATTGTGTACACTGATCATGCTGCTCTTAAATATCTACTCACAAAGCAAGATTCAAAACCCAGACTCATCAGATCGGTGTTGCTTCTGCAAGAGTTGATATAGAAATAAGAGACAGAAAAGGGACAGAGAATCAAGTAGCAGATCACCTGTCCCGAATAGAGCCAGTGGAAGGGGCGTCCCTCCCCCTTACTGAGATCTCTGAAACCTTTCCGGATGAGCAACTCTTTTCCATTCAGGAAGTGCCATGGTTTGCAGATATTGCAAACTACAAGGCAGTGAGATTCATACCCAAAGAGTACAGTAGGCTGCAATCAAAGAAATTAATCACAGATGCAAAGTACAATCTTTGGGATGAACCATATCTCTTCAAGAGATGTGCAAACGGAGTAATCCATAGATGTGTGCCTAAGGAAGAAGCACAGAAGATTCTATGGCACTGCCATGGATCACAGTATGGAGGACATTTTGGAAGTGAGCGAACAGCCACAAGAGTCCTCCAATGTGGCTTCTACTGGCCCACTCTCTATAAAGATTCCCGAGCGTTTGTACTTAACTGTGACAGTTGCCAAAGATCTGGCAATCTGCCTCACAGTTATGCCATGCCTCAACAAGGGATCTTAGAGATTGAGTTGTTTGATGTATGGGGTATTGACTTCATGGGACCTTTCCCACCATCATACTCAAACACTTATATTCTGGTGGCAGTGGATTATGTATCCAAATGGGTGGAGGCTATTGCAACACCCACTAATGACACTAAAACAGTGTTAAAATTCCTCCAGAAACACATCTTCAGCAGATTTGGTACCCCTAGA
>NC_029773.3:11542278-11543974 GCF_000817695.3 Arachis duranensis | reverse complement strand
CGTTTACTCCAGCTAAATGAGCTAGAGGAATTTAGACTCAATGCTTTCGAGAATGCAAAAATATACAAAGAGAAAGCGAAAAGATGGCATGATAAGAAATTGTCATCCAGAGTCTTTGAGCCGGGGCAGAAAGTTCTGCTATTTAATTCTAGGCTCAAATTATTCCCTGGGAAATTAAAATCCCGGTGGAGAGGCCCATATGTAATTACAAGTGTATCCCCATATGGATACGTAGAGCTTCAGGATAATGAATCTAACAAAAAGTTCATTGTTAATGGACAGAGAATTAAACATTATCTTGAAAGTAACTTCGAGCAAGAATGCTCAAAACTGAGACTTGGTTAGAGCTCAGTGGTAGTCCAGCTAAAGACAATAAAGAAGCGCTTGCTGGGAGGCAACCCAGCCATTTACAAAGTTTATTTACTAATTAAATAAATTTCCTTTTCTTTACAGGTATGTGTCCAAGTATCTTCAAAAGGTAAAATAACAATTGTTTAAGTTCACAAAGTTACAGGGGAATCTGGAAGCTCACTAGCGTGAAAAAAGCCAGTGAGAAACATTTTGGGCGTTGAACGCCCAATAGAAGCATCCACCGGGCGTTCAATGCCAGTAAGGGTAGCCTTCTGGGCGTTAAACGCCAGAAAGGAGCACCTTCTGGGCGTTGAACGCCAGAAAGAAGCACCTTCTGGGCGTTTAACGCTAGCACCACAGCATCCTGGGCGTTTAGAAAAATGCCCAGTGACAAAGGACTTCCTGGCGTTCAACGCCAAAAAGAAGCAGCACCTGGGCGTTGAACGCCCAGGAGAAGCAATATTTGGGCGTTAAATGCCCAAAACATGCAGCGTTTGGGCGTTTAACGCCAGGATGGTGGGGAGGAGGTCAAATTCGTTTTTCTTTACAAATTTTCTAATTTTTTATGTTTCAATTCATGATTTCTTGCATAAACATGTTTCAAATTGTCATCCCTCAAATCAAATTAGTTTTCTAAAAATTCTAATTTCTAAAACCCTTTTTTTTAAATATGGCTTCATACATAAACAAACTTTTTTTCAATCCAATCCAACTCTTTTCCCAATCTCTTTTCAAACTTCATTATCTTTTAAAATCTTTTTCAAATTATATATATTTCAAATTTATTTTTAAAAATCATTCATATCTTTTTTTTAAATTATATCCTTTTCTTATCATGTTTATCTTTTATAAATCATATCTTTTATCTTATATCTTTTTCTTATTTTCGAAAACCCACCCCCTCCCTTTATATCCACTTTCGGCGCCCCTCTCCTCATCCACCATTCCACACTTGCTCTCCTCCTATTCCTCTTCTCTCTTTTCTTTTGCTTGAGGACAAGCAAACCTCTAAGTTTGGTGTGCTTATCCGTGATCACAAAAACATTCTCACTTTGATCATGGCCCCTAAAGGAAAACAACACAACCCAAGAGGTAAGAAAGAGAATATTCCAAAGCCACTTTGGAATCAAGGGAAGTTCTTAACTAAAGAACATTCAGACCACTACTACAAAATAATGAGTCACAGATCAGTGATCCCGGAAGTCAAATTTGACCTGAAGGAAGATGAATATCCGGAGATCCAAGAACAAATTCGAAACAGGAACTGGGAAATCCTAGCCAATCCTGAAACGAAAGTGGGAAGGAACATGGTTCAGGAGTTCTATGCTAATCTATGGCAGACAGA
>NC_029773.3:11540558-11541566 GCF_000817695.3 Arachis duranensis | reverse complement strand
ATATCTATTCTGGTTTTATTTCCAATTAAGTTATAATTTATTTTTCTCATCATCATCAGACATGAATAAAATAGTGGATTTTTAGAATAAAGAAGTAATTTATATTTTTCGAGTTCTTAATAATAAAAATTATAATTAATTACATGTGGTGGCAATACTTTTTGTTCTTTGAATGAATGCTTGAACAGTGCATAATTTTATTCTTGAATTTTATGAATATTGGCTCATGAAAGAATGAGGAACACGAAAAATATTATTGATGATCTGAAAAATCATGAAATTGATTCTTGAAGCAAGAAAAAGCAGTGAAAAAAAAATTTACAAGAAATCATTGGATCAAGAAAAGGGAATAAAAGCCAACAGCCCTTAAAACCAAAAGGCAAGGGTGAAAAGGATCCAAGGCTTTGAGCATCAGTGGATAGGAGGGCCTAAGGAAATAGTTCCAGGCCTAAGCGGCTAAACAAGCTGTCCCTAACCATGTGCTTGTGGCATGCAGGTCCAAGTGAAAAACTTGAGACTGAGTGGTTAAAGTCGTGATCCAAGGCAAAAAGAGTGTGCTTAAGAGCTCTGGACACCTCTAACTGGGGACTTTAGCAAAGCTAAGTTACAATCTGAAAAGGTTCACCCAATCATGTGTCTGTGGCATTTATGTATCCGGTGGTAATACTGGAAAACAAAGTGCTTAGGGCCACGGCCAAGACTCATAAAGTCACTGTGTTCAAGAATCAACATACTACACTAGGAGAATCAATAATACTATCTGAATTCTGAGTTCCTATGGATGCCAATCATTCTAAATTTCAAAGGATAGAGGGAGATGCCAAAACTATTCAGAAACAAAAAGCTACAAGCCCCGCTCATCTAATAAGAATCTGAGCTCCATTTAAAACTCTAAGATATTATTACTTCTTAATTTCTTTTCATCCTATTTTATTTATCTAGTTGCTTGAGGACAAGCAACAGTTTAAGTTTGGTGTTGTGATGAGCGGATAATTTATACGCTTTTTG
>NC_029773.3:11536338-11540424 GCF_000817695.3 Arachis duranensis | reverse complement strand
TTTTTAGTAGAATATTATTAGTTTTTAGGAAAAAATCATATTTCTAGACTTTACTATGAGTTTGTGTATTTTTCTGTGATTTCAGGTATTTTCTGGCTGAAATTGAGGGAGTTGAGCAAAAATCTGAGTTAGGCTGAAAAAGGACTGCTGATGTTGTTGGATCCTGACCTCCCTGCACTCGGAATGAATTTTTTGGAGCTATAGGAGTTCAATTGGCGCGCTCTCAACTGCGTTGGAAAGTAGACATTCAGGGCTTTCCAGCAATATATAATAGTTCATACTTTGCGCGAAGATAGACGACGTAACTTGGCGTTGAACGCCAAGTACATGCTGCTGTCTGGAGTTAAACGCCAGAAACACGTCATGATCTGGAGTTAAACGCCCAAAACACGTTATAACTTGAAGTTCAACTCCAAGAAAGGCCTCAACTCGTGGATAGCTTTAGTCTCAGCCCCAGCACACACCAAGTAGGCCCCAGAAGTGGATTTCTGCACCAAATATCTTAGTTTATTCATTTTCTGTAAACCTAGGTTACTAGTTTACTATAAAAACAACTTTTAGAGACTTGTCTTGTACCTCATGACATTTTCAGATCTGAATTACATACTTTATGACGGCATGAGTCTCTAAACTCCATTGTTGGGGGTGAGGAGCTCTGCAGCGTCTCGATGAATTAATGCAATTGTTTCTATCTCACTCAAATGTGTGTGTGTTCCTATCTAAGATGTTCATTTGCGCTTAATTGTGAAGGAGGTGATGATCCGTGACACTCATCACCGTCCTCAACCCATGAACATGTGCTTGACAAACACCTCCGTTCTATATCAGAATGAATGAGCATCTCTTAGATTCCTTAATCAGAATCTTCGTGGTATAAGCTAGAACTGATGGCGGCCACTCTTGAGGATCCGGAAAGTCTAAACCTTGTCTGTGGTATTCCGAGTAGGATTCAAGGATTGAATGGCTGTGACGAGCTTCAAACTCGTGATTGCTGGGCGTGATGACAAACGCAAAAGGATCAATGGATCCTATTCCAATATGATCGAGAACCGACAGCTGATTAGCCGTACTGTGACAGAGCATCTGGAACGTTTTCACTGAGAGGATGGGAAGTAGCCACTGACAATGGTGACACCCTACATACAACTTGCCATAGTCGGGCTTTACAAACAATTGAGTTGAATATTACATTGCAGAAATTTAGAGGACAAAGCATCTCCAAAACTCCAACATATTCTCCATTAATAAAGTAACAATTCCTTTTTAATCTAATAACTCCCATTGATAATTTTGATTGACATCCTGACTAAGAATAATAAAATAAACATAGCTTGCTTCAAACCAATAATCTCCGTGGGATCGACCCTTACTCACGTAAGGTATTACTTGGACGACCCAGTGCACTTGCTGGTTAGTTGTGCAGATTGCAAAAAGTGTTATTGCAATTTCGTGCACCACGCGTCCGCGCAAGGTACGCGTGTGCATGCCTTGGGGCACAAGGTTGGCACACTCCAGGCACAACTCTCGGGAAAATGTATAGAGGGTGGAAAAATTCAGTCCACGCGTATGCGTACATGGCGCGTGCGCGTGGATGGTCGAAATTGCTTGGGCACGCGTACGCGTGGAGTGCGCGTGCGCGTGGATGGTGCTCTGTTTTTCAAAAAATTTTCTATGTTTTTGCACCAATCTAAGCATTCCAAGCCTCCAAACAGCTACCAAAACATCATAAAACCTTATTTAACCTACTAGACTCTCAATTAAACTTCAACTAAGCAATTCAAAACAAAGAATCAAACCTATTTTACCAATATTTACAAAAGAAAAAAAATGAAAAGAGTTTACCATGGTGGGTTGTCTCCCACCTAGCACTTTTGTTTATTGTCCTTAAGTTGGACTTATAGGGAGCTCTTCATCAAGGTGGCTTGTGCTTGAATCCATCTTTGAACATCCACCAATGCTTGGGCTTCCATTGTGCTTCATCATTCAAAGTTAATAACTCCAAGCTTTGATGGAGTTCTTCACAAACCAGAGGCTCCCAAAGTTGATCTTCCTTGTGTGATCCGGGATCCCATACTTTGTTTTCACACCCGTCCTTGAGTTGATCATGGTGATTTCCTCCGGGTGGCAAGAGAGATGAATTCTCATGGAAGCGCCAAACTATCCTCCTAGACCCATCTACTTGAGCACTACACCAATCCATGCTCTTCAATTTTGAGCTTCCAACCATAATGAGCCTAGACTTACAACGCCAACCACTAAACATCCTCCTCTTACGCTTAATTCCACAAAGCGCCCTAAGTTGGCCATCCGTTTCAAGAATACCATATTCAAGTGGGATAATAAAGCTAAGAGTTAGAAGTTTTACCCACTCAAATGAAGGATTGGATGACAACCTAGGTGGAGAAGTTCCCAATGATCTTGACAAAGCACGCTCCACTCCCGTCCATCCTCTTCTAGAGGCTTCCACCACTTGGCAAGGTTCTTCAAACTCTACCTCTTGCCAAGCTTCCTCAAGTTCAAGCTCTTCTTCACCAATGTCTTCTAGCTCCTCCCCATCACTCAAATCATAAATAGAAGGTTGAATCTACCTCATCATCAATTCCAAGTATAGTGCGGAAGGGTTCTTCAAGCTCAAAAGGATCACATGTTGACTCGGAATCGTCATAAATAGGAGGACCTATTTCTTGGGACACTTCTTCCCATTCTTCAATCACATTATGCCTTGGAGGTTGTGCACTCTCCTCCTCAACATCAACTTCAAACTCCATGGAAGAAGGCTCTTCACTTTGTGATTCCCCTATGTACTCAACATGTCCTAAGGTTCCAACCACTACTTCCTTTGGTTCAATAATCTCTACTTTCTCTGCTTGTTGCACTTCTTGCTTTAACTCTTCTTCTCCACCTTGAAGCTTCAAGTCCATTCCCTCACTAAGCTCCTTAGGTGCTTATCCATATTCAACAATGGGAGTGCCTTGATCGCATAGGCTTAGGCGTGATGAGACTATGTTGCTAACGGCTTCTACCATGATAGCCATCTTAGCTCTTAGCTCCGCAAACTTCTTTTCATCCTCCTCGTGTTGCCTTAGGATATGAGATTCAAGATCTCTCAATTCTAGCATAAAGGCTTCATCGGAGGGTTGTGGTGGAAGAGAGGGTTCATTGTTTGAGGGAAAGGTATTGTAGTTGGAAGGTGGTTCATATTGGTGAAATTCTTGAGGTGGTGTGTGTGGACTTTGTGGTTCATGGGAGTATTAGTATTGGAAAGGTGGTGGTTCTAGATGTGGTTCATATGGTGGTTGGTATGGTGGGTAAGGGTTAGGATCATATGGAGGTGAATGGTGGTATGAGGCATGTGAGTGTGGGGGAGGGCTATATTGAGGAAGGGGATCATGTGCATATGATGATTGTGGTTGACAACCACAATGAGGGTCATCACATATATTAGATTGGTATGCATCAAGATTTGAATTGTACCCATAAGAGTCCGGAGAGGGTTGTTGCCAAGAAGGTTGTCCATAAGCTTGGGGCTCCTCCCACCTTTGATTTCCAAATCCTTAATGCACATCCTCATTGAAGCTTTCATTTCCTACAACATAGTTTGAACCACACTCATAGCTAAAGTGAGAATTCATGATAGCAAGAGAAAAATGGAAATAAAATCAAATAAGAGATAGAGAAAACCAAACCCTAAAAACTAGCAAGAGCTAACAAAAGCGAGCATATTCACACTATTCACATATATACAATAACCAATAACATAACACCATTGCAACTCCCCGGCAACGGCGCCATTTTTTTTTATGAGAGAACTTTTGTGTGGTATAGAATTTTCCTCAAATGAATGGATTCTCGTTGTAAGTATACTTCTACACCAACAAAGAGTCCTCACATGCAAAAATATCGAGTTGTCACAAGTACAAACCCTAATAAGAATTAACCGGAGTATTTGGACTCCGGGTAGTCTCACGAAGAGTTGCAATGAAATGTATGATTATTGGCTATGAGGGGTATAGGGGGTTTTGGTTGATTAGAGGGGCAATAAAATAAAAAGACAAGAAAAGTAAATTGAGCAAGTAATTAAAGAAA
>NC_029773.3:11520270-11523068 GCF_000817695.3 Arachis duranensis | reverse complement strand
TCAAATCTTTTTCAAATCATATCTTTTCAATCAAATCTTTTTCAAATTCAATTTCTTTCTATTTTCAAAGATACTTGCTATCAATTAATGATTTGATTCAACATTTCAAGTATGTTGCCTTTTCTGTTGAGAAAGGTTTAATGTTTGAATCATATCTTTTCTTGATAGACAAGTCATTAATTTTCAAAATCAAATCTTTTTAAAAAATGTTTTTCAAATCATATCTTCTCAATTACATCTTTTTTTTATATTCAATCATATCTTCTTAACCATATCTTTTTCAAAATAGTTTTCAATCAAATCCTTTTGATTTCTAATTTCAAATTCTTTTTCAAAAATCACTTGATTTCTTTCCCACTTTTATTTTCGAAAATCAATTAGTGTTTTTCAAAATGTTTTCAAAATCTTTTACTTAATTTTCGAAAATTACTTCCCTTCTTCTCACATCCTTCCATTTATGGACTAACACTATTCCTTAATACACAATTCGAACTCCATCCTCTTTGATAAGTTCGAATTTTCTACCTCTGTCTTCCATTTTTCTTTTCCTCTGACACCTTAAGGAATCTCTATACTGTGACATAGATGATTCCACATTTTCTTGTTCTCTTCTCTTTCTTATGAGCAGGAGCAAAGACAAAAGCATTCTTGTTGAGGCTGATCCTGAACCTGAAAGGACCTTGAAGCGAAAACTAAGAGAAGCTAAGGCACAACTCTCTGTAGAGGACCTAACAGAAATCTTCAAAGAAGAAGAACACATGGCAGCCGAGAACAACAACAATGCCAACAATCCAAGGAAGGTGCTGGGTGACGCTAAAATATGGTTGGATTCTCAACCTAAAGAAAGCCTGGACTCTTGGGAAAAGCTAGTCAATGCCTTCTTGGCAAAGTTCCTTCCACCTCAAAGATTGAGTAAGCTTAGAGTGGAAGTCCAAACCTTCAGACAGAAGGATGGAGAATCCCTCTATGAAGCTTGGGAAAGATACAAACAATTAATCAGAAAGTGTCCCTCAGACATGCTTTCTGAATGAAGCATCATAGGTATTTTCTATGATGGTCTCTCTGAACTATCCAAAATGTCTTTGGATAGCTCTTCTGGAGGATCTCTTCATCTGAAGAAGACACCTACTGAGGCTCAAGAACTGATTGAAATGGTTGCAAATAACCAATTCATGTACACTTCTGAAAGAAATCCCGTGAACAATGGGACTGGTCAGAAGAAAAGAGTTCTTGAGATTGACACTCTGAATGCCATATTGGCTCAGAACAAAATATTGACTCAACAAGTCAATATGATTTCTCAAAGTCTGACTGGAATGCAAAATGCACCAAGCAGTGCTAAGAAAGCTTCATCTGAGGAAGAAGCTTATGATCCTGAGAACCCTTCAATGGAAGAGGTGAATTACATGGGAGAACCCTATGGAAACACCTATAACCCTTCATGGAGAAATCATCCAAATTTCTCATGGAAGGATCAACAGAGACCTCAACAAGGTTTCAACAATAATAATGATGGAAGAAACAGGTTTAGCAATAGCAAGCCTTTTCCATCATCTTCTCAGCAACAGACAGAGAGTTCTAAGCAGAATAACTCTGACTTAGCAACCATGGTCTCTGATCTAATCAAAACCACTCAAAGTTTCATGACTGAAACAAGGCCCTCCATTAGAAACTTGGAGGCACAAGTGGGTCAGCTGAGCAAGAGAATTACTGAACTCCCTCCTAGTACTCTCCCAAGAAATACAGAAAAAAAATCCAAAAGGAGAGTGCAAGGCCATCAACATGGCCGAATTTGGAGAGGAGGAAGAGGCAGTGAACGCCACTGAGGAAGACCTCAATGGAAGTCCACTGGCTTCCAATGAGTTCCCCAATGAGGAACCATGGGAATCTGAGGCTCAAAATGAGACCATAGAGATTCCATTGGACTTACTTCTGCCATTCATGAGCTCTGATGAGTATTCTTCCTCTGAAGAGGATAAGTATGTCACTAAAGAGCAAGTTGCTAAATACCTTGGAGCAATCATGAAGTTGAATGACAAGTTATTTGGAAATGAGACTTGGGAGGATGAACCCCCTTTGCTCACCAAAGAACTGGATGACTTGTCTAGGCAGAAATTACCTCAAAAGAGACAAGACCCTGGGAAGTTTTCCATACCTTGTACCATAGGCACCATGACCTTCAAAGAGGCCTTGTGTGACTTAGGTTCAAGTGTAAACCTCATGCCTCTCTCTGTAATGGAGAAGCTAGGGATCTTTGAGGTGCAAGCTGCAAAAATCTCACTAGAGATGGCAGACAATTCAAGAAAACAAGCCTATGGACTTGTCGAGGATGTTCTGGTAAAAGTTGAAGACCATTACATCCCTGCTGATTTCATAGTCCTAGAGACTGGGAAGTGCATGGATGAATCCATCATCCTTGGCAGACCCTTCCTAGCCACAGTTAGGGCTGTGATTGATGTTGATAGAGGAGAATTGATCATTCAAGTGAATGAAGAATCCTTGGTGTTTAAGGCTCAAGGATATCCCTCTGTCATCATGGAGAGGAAGCATGAAGAGCTTCTCTCAAAACAGAGCCAAACAGTGCCCCCACAGTCAAACTCTAAGTTTGGTGTTGGGAGGCCACAACCAAATTCTAAGTTTGGTGTTGAACCCCCACATTCAAAGTCTAAGTTTGGTGTTGGGAGGTTCCAACATTGCTCTGAGCATTTCTGAGGCCCCATGAGAGTCCTCTGTCAAGCTAATGACATTAAAGAAGCGCTTGTTGGGAGGCAACCCAATGTTATATTTATCTATTTTTC
>NC_029773.3:11519503-11520198 GCF_000817695.3 Arachis duranensis | reverse complement strand
TTTTTTTGTAGGTTGATGATCATGAGAAGTCACAAAATCAATGAAAAAAGCAAAAACAGAATGAAAAGCAGAAAGAAAAACAGCACACCCTGGAGGAGAGCGTACTGGCGTTTAAACGCCAGTAAGGCTAGCTGTTGGGCGTTTAACGCCCAGTCTGGCACCATTCTGGGCGTTTAACACCAGAAAGGGGCACCAGACTGGCGTTAAACGCCAGTAAAGGGCGAAAACTTGGCGTTAAATGCCAGAAATGGGCATCAGCCCGGCGTTTAACGCAAGAAATGGCTAAAAACGCATTTTTGCATGCCATTTGGTGCAGGGATGACTTTTCCTTGACACCTCAGGATCTGTGGACCCCACAGGATCCCCACCTACCACTCTCTCTCTTCTTCACCCATTCACCAATCACCTCAACACCTCTTCCCCAAAAACCCTTCACCTATCAAATCCCATCTTTCTCTTCACCACTCACATCCATCCTTCATAAAACCCCACCTACCTCACCATTTAAATTCAAACCACTTTCCCACCCAAACCCACCCATACATAGCTGAACATCACCCTTCCCCCTCTCCTATATAAACCCATCTTCACTCCTTCATTTTCACACAACCTCAACACCACTTCTCCCCCTTTTGGCCGAACACAAAGCCATTCCCTTCTTTCTCATTTCTTCTTCTTCTACTCTCTTCTTTCTT
>NC_029773.3:11515216-11517175 GCF_000817695.3 Arachis duranensis | reverse complement strand
AGCTTGCCATGGAAAGGAGTAAGAAGGATTGGAAGAAGACAGTAGGAAAGCAGAGAGACGGAAGGGACCAAGCATCTCCATACGCTTATCTGAAATTCCCACCAATGAATTACATAAGTATCTCTATCTTTATCTTTATGTTTCATTCGTATATCACCATACCCATTTGAGTTTGCCTGACTAAGATTTACAAGGTGACCATAGCTTGCTTCATACCAACAATCTCTGTGGGATCGACCCTTACTCGCGTAAGGTTTATTACTTGGACGACCCAGTACACTTGCTGGTTAGTTGTGCGAAGTTGTGTTTATGCCATGGTATTGAACACCAAGTTTTTGGATTCATTACCGGGGATTATTTGATTTGTGAAAAGTATTGATCACAATTTCGCATACCAAAGGTCCAACCAAGCATTTTGTCAAACACTTGGTGGGTACAAATGGAAAGCATGGTAAATGAGCAAGAATATAAAATCTACCAACTACCAATTGCAAGAAAAGTAAATCCACAATTCAAATCAACAATAAAAGAACAACAAACATTAAATTGCATTAAAAGTAAATCAAATCCAACATGGGTTCATGAACATAAAAGAGAGCAAAAAGGGAAATTAACACTACAAATCATGAGAATGAAGGAGTAGAAGTAAGAAATCATAAATGAAACAAGATAAAAACATGTAATTAAACCTAGATCTAAGATGGAAATTAACCTAACCTAATTCTAGAGAGAAGAGGGAGCTTCTCTCTCTAGAAACTAACCTACATAATGCTAAACCTACAATTAATTGCTTCCCCCTTGCTTGGACTTCAATTCTGCATGAAATACACTCAGAAACAAGCTGGAATTGGGCCTGGGCTCCTCAGAAATCACCCCCAGCATTTTGCCTTTAAGTGGGCCAAGTAAGAGTATTGGCGCGCACGCGCCATGTGCGCGTGCGCGTCGATTGGCAAATCCTCATCCGCGCGGAAGCGGTATGTACGCGTGCACATCCTTGTGGAAAACCACTTTTGCACGTGCGCGCCTTGTACGCGTGCGCGTCCATTGGTGCATTCCAAATCTTTGTTTCTTCATGCATTCTCCTCTTAGCATGCTTTTCTCTTTATTTCTTCCATCCAATACTTGCCTTATGGACCTGAAATTACTCAACAAACACATCAAGGCATCCAATGGAATTAAAATGAATTAAAATTACCGATTTAAGGCCTAAAAAGTATGTTTTTACATTCAAGCACAATTCAAAGGAGAATTACGAAACCATGCTATTTCATTGAATAAATGTGGGAAAAGGTGAATAAATCCCTCAAAATAAGCACAAAATAAACCAAGAAATCAGGGTTTATCAGGGGGCTTCGGCTATCATCCCTGTCGTCAAAGGTAAAATCGTGAGGCCTTGTGTGCCAAAGCGGACAATATCGTGCTAGCGGGTAGTCTGGGCTATTACAGATGGTATCAGAGCCGGAGCCCGGATCGATGTGACAGCGAGAGTGCTGGGCTCCCTTAGGGGGGTGGATTGTAAGGTCCCACATCGATTGGGGAGAGAAATGAAGCATACCTTATAAGGGTGTGGATACCTCTCCCTAGCATGACGCGTTTTGACGAATGAGTGTGGGGGGCTTCGGCTATCATCCCTATCGTCAAAGGCAAAACCGTGAGACCTTGTGTGCCAAAGCGGATAATATCGTGCTAGCGGGTGGTCTGGGCTGTTACATCTAGTTGACCGACAATGAGTTGCTATAAATATGAGACAGAATTCGAATCCCAATACTTATTTAAGCGGACGACTAAGTGATCACTTAACCAATCCAAATTGGTTTAGAAATATTTAAAATTTTAAGTTAGAACTATCTATACATATTGATAAGAACTAGAAATATACACATAATCACTTATTATAATATTTAAAATAATAAAAATATAATTTTATACACAGAATAATATTCAAAATAATAAAAAAAT
>NC_029773.3:11510791-11514880 GCF_000817695.3 Arachis duranensis | reverse complement strand
CCTGTTTATCTCATTTACAGTATAAATAAGATATAAGCAATTTTATTTCATTTATACTGTAAATGAGATATGTAAAAAAATGAAAATCAATAAATATGCTACAAATTTTTTATATTCATAAATAAAATATTTAATTTATTTATTTAAAAAAATCCCTTTACAGGCAATAAAATCATAAATCAAGTAAAAACTAGTTTAGTTGGACTTGGCCGTACAACGTTTAGATGTATTATCTTTTATGATCTACCTCTTTTACTACGTTCTTAGTTCATATATACAGCAAAATATTGTGAAATAAATAAAAGATATATTAAATATAAAATAAAGATGTATAAATAGAAGACTCTAACGTTAAAATAATTAGCTCAATAATGATTTGTATATATATAATAATATTATATGTTGTAATGTGTATATATATATATATAAAGATAGAAAGGAGTATAAAAAGTAAAGAGAGAGAGAATTACATAAATATATATATAAAGATAGAAAGGAGTATAAACGTAAAGAGAGAGAATTGCATTTGCTTTTGTTTTATTGCTTTTCACTGTGTGTTTTTCTCTGAGACAAAAACCTCTATTTATAAGCGTATGTGATGGTAGTTTGTCAAACTATATTAAATAATATTCTTCTTCAAAACTTGAGCCTTGTGGGGAAATGGTCATCCACATAGGCTTTCTTATCGTAACACTCCCTCTTGGATGACCATTTAGGATTATTGCCTCGTTAAAACCTTACTAAAGAAAAACCGAGTGGAAAAAAACCTTAGTGAAGGAAAAAGAGTACAATATCCTTTAGTGATGGGGACTGCCTCATTAAAAACTTTGTCAAAAAAAACCCAATGAGAAAAAACCTGACCAAGGAAAAAAGAGTACAGTCTCCCCTTCTTGTCAACATCAGTTGATGTCTCGAAATCGGCGCATCCCAATCTCATGTACCAATCTTTCAAAAGAGGATTTTGGGAGTGACTTTCTGAATAAATCTGCCAGATTATCACTTGAGTGGATTTGTTGGACATCAATTGTCCCTTGATTTTGAAGATCATGAGTGAAGAAGAATTTGGAAGAAATATGCTTTGTTCTATCACCTTTGATGTATCCGCCTTTAAGTTGAGCAATGCATGCTGTATTATCTTCAAACAGGATAGTTGGAGCTATCTTATGATCAATCAGTCCACATGATGACAGAATATATTGAATCAGACTCCTCAGCCAAAAACACTCGCAACTAGCTTCATGAATCTCTAGTATTTCAGCATGATTAGAGGAGGTTGCTGCTATCGTCTATTTTGTGGACCTCCATGATATAGTTGTACCACCATATATGAACAGGTATCTTGTTTAAGATCTCCCTTTATGTGGATCAGACAAGTATCCAGCATCCGCATAGCTAACTAATTGTGACTTGGATCTATAGGGATAAAATAACCCCATATCAACCATTCCATGAAGATATCGAAAGATTTGCTTGATTCCACTCCAATGTCTTCTGGTTGGAGAGGAACTATATCTTGCTAGTAAATTCACCGCGAATGATATGTCAGTTTGCGTATTATTAGCAAGATACATTAGCGCTCCAATGGCACTAAGATATGGTACATTAGGACCAAGGATATCTTCATTCTCTTCTTTAGGACGAAATTGATCATTTTTCACATCTAAAGATCTTACAATCATTGGAGTACTTAATGGATGTGACTTAACCATATAAAATCTCTTCAAGATCTTTTCTGTGTATGTTGTTTGATGAATAAAGATCCCATCTTTTGTATGCTCGATCTGCAGGCCGAGACAAAATTTAGTCTTTCCAAGATCTTTCATCTCAAACTCTTCTTTTAGAGTTTTTATAATTGTTGGAATCTCTACAGGAGTCCCAATGATATTTAAATCATCAACATACACAGCAATTATAATGAATCCAGATGCAATTTTCTTTATGAAAACACATGGGCATATATCATCATTCTTGAAACCGTTTTTGGCCAGATACTCAGTAAGACGATTATACCACATTTGTCCAGATTGCTTTAGACCATATAAAGATCTTTGCAATTTGACTGAGTATAACCCTTGCGAATATTCACTGGATGGTTTAGATATCTTTAGTCCTTCAAGGACTTTCATATAGATATCCCGATCTAATGAGCCGTACAAATAGGCTGTTACCACATCCATTAAATGCATATGCAGTTTATAATATGTAGATAAACTGACCAAATAACGCAATGTTATCGCATCCACTACAGGGGAATACGTTTCTTCATAATCTATACCGGGCCTTTGTGAAAAACCGTGTGCCACAAGTCGGGCATTATAGCGCACAACTTCATTTTTCTCATTTCGTTTTCTCACAAATACCCACTTATATCCAACAGGTTTTACATCTTCAGGTGTACGGACTACAGGTCTGAAGACTTCACGTTTTGCAAGTGAGTCTAATTCAGGCTTCATGGCTTCTTTCTATTTTGGCCAAGCATCCCTTTGTCGACATTCTTCGACTGATCTTGGCTCAAGATCCTTACTTTCATGCATGATATTTAATGCCACATTATATGCAAATATTTCATTGACAATTGTCTTATTTCGGTCCGATTTCTCTCTTGTAAAGACATAATTTATCGAGATCTTGTCATTTTCAATATTTTCAGGTACCTGAACGTCTTCTGGCGTTATATCATGATTTTGGACAACTGCAGGTGTCTCTACTATGTCTTTTTCAACAGGAATATTATTTACCTCTTTTCTCTTTCGAGGATTTTTGTCTTTGGAACCGACAGGCCTGCCACGCTTCTGGCGTGAATTTGTTTCAGTGGCTACTTGTCCTACTGGGACATCAATTCGAATTGGAGCATTTTTTGCTGGTATATAAGATTTGGTTATCCTCTTTGTATCAGAAAATGCATCAGGTAATTCATTTGCTATTCTTTGCAAATGTATAATCTTTTGAACTTCTAGTTCACATTGCCCTGATCGAGGATCTAAATGCATCAATGCTGACGCGTTTCAATTTAGTTCCTTTTCAGAAAGCTTATTCTCTCCCCCTAATGTTGGAAATTTTGATTCATCAAAATGACAATCCACAAACCGGGCTTTAAATACATCTCCAGTTTGTATCTCAAGATACCTCACTATAGATGGAGAATCATATCCAACATATATTCCCAATTTTCTTTGGGGTCCTATTTTGGTGCGATTAGGTGGTGTAATGGGAACATATATCGCACACCCAAATATTCTTAAATGGGAAACATTTGGCTGCTGGCCAAAAGCTAATTGCATAGGAGAGAACTGATGGTAACTCGTTGGCCTCAAACGAATAAGTGCTGCGGCATGTAAAACAGCATGCCCCCAAACCGAGGTTGGAAGATTTGTTCTCATAAGTAAGGGTCTAGAGATTAATTGGAGGCGTTTAATAAGTGATTCTGCTAACCCATTTTGTGTGTGAACATAAGCTACTAGATGTTCAACACTTATTCCATTAGCCATACAATAAACATAAAAAATTTGGGAAGTAAATTCACCAGCATTATTAAGACGAATTGCTTTAATTGGATTTTCTGGAAATTGTGCTTTTAATCGAATAATTTGAGCCAGTAATCTCGCAAGCGCCAGGTTACGAGAAGATAATAAGCACACATGTGACCATCTCGAAGATGCGTCTATTAGGACCATGAAATATCTAAAAGATCCACATGGTAGATGAATAGGTCCACATATATCACCTTGAATTCTTTCTAGGAATTCAGGGGACTCAAATCCAATCTTTACTGGTGATGGCCTTAAAATTAACTTTCCCTGAGAACATGCAGCACAACAAAATTCACTAGTTTTAAGAATCTTCTGGTTCTTTAGTGAATGTCCATGAGAGTTTTCAATAATTCTTCTCATCATGGTTGTTCCCGAATGACCCAATCGGTCGTGCCAAGTTATGAACTCATTTGAGCTAGTAAACTTCTGGTTTACAATGGCATGTGATTCAATTGCACTAATCTTGGTATAATACAACCCATATGAAAGTGAGGGTAATTTTTCTAATATAACTTTCTTATTTGAATCATGAGTTGTGATACATAAATACTCATGATTT
>NC_029773.3:11508171-11510645 GCF_000817695.3 Arachis duranensis | reverse complement strand
AATTTTGTTCCTCCAGGAAACAAAATTATAGCTCTTCCGGAGCCTTCTATCACATTGCCTGAGCCAATAATAGTATTAACATATTCTTCTTTTGGCACAAGATGGGTAAAATATATATCACTTTTGAGAAGAGTGTGCGAACTTGCACTATCCACAAGGCATACATCTTCATTACATATCCTTGCCATTCTCTTCAAAGACAAATAATAATAAAATGAGTAGTATGCACAGTTAAATTGAATACTTGATCAGAATTATTTTTCTAAGAAACACTGTACATAAAATAATGTCATATACTAAAATTTTATTTTAAAACAAAATTTTATTTAAAACTTGACACATTTAATGATTTCAGAATTCATAAACATTAATATTTTATTATTTATATACATTGTATTTGAAACTTAAATACATAGAAAATAAAACTTAACAATAAGTTCTTTACATTATTTATTTACATAGATACTTCACAATCCCACATATTAAACTATTCCATCATTGATCAAATGACCAATATTTCCTTCAGGATCCTCAAAGAAATCAGATACATCATAATGAGTGGTGGAGTTCTCAGTATCATTTGAAACAAAATTTGTTTCCTTTCCTTTGTCATCCTTTTTCAAAGATGCCTGGTAAAGATCGACTAGGTGCCTTGGGGTACGACAGGTACATGACTAATGGCCCTTTCCACCACAACGGAAACACTTATCCTCTGTTGATTTATTCTACCCGATATTTCTTTCTTTATCCCACTTCTGGTGAGATCCTCTCTTTTGAACATAATTCTTTTTCCTTCCATAATTCTTATTATTAAAACCTTGCCATTTACCTATTCTGGGGTAATTTGCCACATTTACTTCAGGAAATGGGGCAGCGCCAGCTGGGCGTGCTTCATGATTTTTCAATAACAACTCATTGTTGCGTTCAGCAACAAGAAGGCAAGAAATTAACTCAGAATATTTTTTAAACCCTTTCTCTCAATACTGCTGGTGCAGGAGCACATTCGAGGCATGGAAGGTTGAGAAAGTTTTCTCCAACATATCACGATCAGTTATTTTTTTCCCCACACAATTTCATTCGTGAGGTGATTCGAAACATTGCAGAATTATATTCATTTATAGATTTAAAATCTTGTAAACGCAAATGCGTCCATTCATATCGGCCTTGAGGAAGTATCACCGTTTTCTGATGATTATACCTTTCTTCAAGGTCTTTCCAAAGATCTGTAGGATCTTTTAATGTGAGATATTTATTTTTCAAACCTTCGTCAAGATGACGACGAAGAAAAATCATGGCTTTGGCTTTATCCTTCTAGGATGCATTATTTTTAGCCTTAATGGTATCTCCAAGATCCATTGAATCAAGATGGATTTCAGCATCTAATATCCATGATAAATAATTGTTTTCAGATATATCAAGAGCATTGAATTCAAGATGAGAGAGTTTCGACATAATGAAAAACTATTACCTGAGTCTTGCTAAAAATTTGATCAGAGTCTCGTGCTGATAACGTGTTGTGGTCTCGTGATGATAACGTGTTGTAAAATAAATAAAGTTATACTAAATATAAAATAAAGATGTATAAATAGAAGACTTTAATATTAATATAATTAGTTCAATAATAATTCATAAATGTATTTACTAAAGAATTGCATAAATATATATATATATATATATAAAGATAGAAAGGAGTATAAACGTAAAGAGAGAGAATGGCATTTGTTTTTGTTTTATTGCTTTTCACTGTGTGTTTTTCTCTGAGACAAAAGCCTCTATTTATAAGCGTATGTGATGGTAGTTTGTCAAACTATATTAAATAATATTCTTCTTCAAAACTTGAATCTTGTGGAGAAATGGTCATCCACCTAGACTTTCTTATCGTAACACAAAATAGTATGTTACACTCCTATCAAAATTTGATAACTACTAAATATTATCTTTTAAAAAAATAATAATAACAAAACTTTTTAAAATTAATTAAAATACTTCTTTATTGTTTAAAACAAATAAAAACATCTTTAATTTCACAAATTCGCTTTTTTTTTCGGTTGAGACGACGCAAGTCGCCTAATTACACAAATATTCTACTCACATACTAACTGTTGTAATTTAGTATAGTATATATAATGCAATTTAAAAAATTTCATTTATTATAATTTAATTTTATATTTAGATTATTTTAAATTATATTTCAATTAGTATAATTTTAGTTTAAGTAATATTATTATGAATACAAAATTAAATTAAATTAAATTAAAATATTTAAATTACATAAATATTTAAATATGATGTAACAGAGAAAAATACAGATATATATGATGTAAAAAAATAAAAATAAAAATTTGCTCGAGAAGTCAAACCTTAGACAATCTGCGTTGCAGGCAAAAAGTATAGATGTGTCTAATTAAAGATGTTTTTATTTATTTTAAAATAAATAATTATTTTAATTTATTTAAAAAATCATATTATCCGTA
>NC_029773.3:11500373-11508134 GCF_000817695.3 Arachis duranensis | reverse complement strand
TTGAAATGAAAAATATTAAAATTTAGTATTTTTTATTAATATTAACTAATACTTTGAGTTAATACCTTATTTTAATAGAACTAAAATTTAAAATTTAGAATTTAATTTTTAATGTCTAAAATTAACTAAACAGTGACAAAAATTTTGTTTGGTCATATAACTTACTCTTTTAAAACATAAAACCTCTAAAATTTGGCATCTATTCATTTTAAGTAAACTTATTACATATAGAATTTACCAAATCATCTGATTTTTTATGTCCTTAAATTACAAAAAAAAAACTTTCTTTTACGTCTTGTTTTTAAAAATAATAAATAAAATAAGAGAGAGAAAGAGAAGATAATTTGAGGAAGATTAATGATGATGATGAGTGTGGTGAAAGATAGCAGTAAGGAGACAGAGGATGATGTGGACTTGAGAGTGGGAATTTGATGCCACATTATCAATTCTATTAGTCATATAATCATTTTTTGTTAATAGAAATATGATTGATTATCGTTTGGATATTTTTGTCAATTTTTTAAATTTTTTGGAGACTACTTTATTATTTACGAGTATTTTTGTCAGTGTAAAAAAGTTTTGGAACTAATTTAGTGGTTAACTCATGATTTTAACTATACTTGCTAATGTTTTCAAATTTTAATTATTAATTTATCAATCCTAAAAGTACTTTTTTATTTGGTATATAGTAATTTTGCAACCACAATATATAACTTTTGTATAGTCAAAAACTTTAAATTAGAGTAAACTATTAAAATAGTATATAAAAGTTTAAATTGCTGACGAAAAAAAAAAACCTTAAAAGATGTTAAACAAATAAGTCTCTGGAAAATTTAAAACATGACAGAAGAACTAGATATTAAATACATATTCTAAAAAAAGGTTTTAGAGATTAGATTTTGATGCAAATTTTTACAATTATTATTAGAAAAATAAGATATTTTCATTCTTAAAATTTGATAATTTTATGCAAGTGATTTTTTTTAAAATTATTGTGAATGACCACATTTTTTTTGAACAATTGAAAGAAAAATCTAAAGATCAAACTTTGCTTTAAATTGTTTTGTACATCTTCTAAATATTTATTCAAATATTATCACAAAAATTTGAATCAAATGAATAAGTTGTTTGTTAAATACAAAATTTTTGTTACTTACAAAAAAAATATTTATTACTTATTTTTATCACATTTTCAAATCATTCAGGGACTATTTTGCCAATAACATCTTTTAGTGATCTTTTTATTAGTAGTTGAATCCTTCGAATACTGAACTGGTAGTTATTCTTAGGAATCCTGCTAGGAAGACAATGGGATATCTATACAATGTCTACAATGGACTTTTTATTTGGCCCATTATGAGTTAAAAATAAAAATCAACCTACATTTTATCCCAATTTCAATAACCATCTAATCCCTAATTAAAATTTTCCCTAATCCTTTTGTTGTTCCCTGAAGGTAACCATTTTCACACAACCCTCACGACCCCTGACCATCCCACCGTAGCATCTCCATCAGCCCCGACCAAACCCCCGTGACCCACCATCCAACAGCGCTGGCCAGACCCCCCAGCTCACCCTCTATCAGCGTTGTACCAAAACCCCGCGGGTCACCCTCCATCCGCGCCGGACCAGACCACCGCAGCTCATCCTCCATCAGCCCCGACTAGACCCCGCGTTTCATCTTCCAGCGCGCTCCTCTTCCATCGCCGGTAGCACTCAGGTTAGTCGCCCCTTGTTTCCGTCGCGGGTATCGCTTGGCCTTCACCAGAGTGCCTCTTCGTCGACAGAGTTCCACACCGCTGAAGCCTGGGTCGCGGCTTGCGTCAGTGCCAATACGAGACCACTGTTCGCGCCCGCTGCGTCCTGCATCCTTCGTCCTGTGTCATCCCTTGGAGCCGTGACTGTTCAACGGGTTGACATGGTTGCTGTTACGTCCCTCAAACGCCTAACGTCGTCAACGGATAACCGGAGGTTAGTGGGTTGATTTGTTTATGTGATTATAACTTTTTCTGTTGCTACTTGTTTTACATGCAATGAATCTTGTTGAGGTGTTTGATTGTTTATAGTGAAGAAATCAATTGTTGCAATTTCACTGTACCGAAACGTGTATAACAAGTTGTAGATGGTTGATATTGATTTAATCTTAGCACGAAAAATTTTGCAAAAGTTTGGTTTAAATAGCATAGTAGTTTTCGCTCACTGTTTGGATCTTTGCATGTAATGACACGTAGATTAGTTGACCATTGCCATTCTTTAGTTGATAATATTTGGATGGTTATTTTAGCATATTTTCAGATGGTTGGTTTCTATTCTAGGGAATGGATTTGCTTTTAAAAAGTTTTTAACTTGTTTGAATCAAGTGCTTTTTGACGCATTGTTTGTTTTTAAGCAACTAAGCTCGGTATCTTAATCCTTTGAAGGATACGTTGAAGTAATGTAAATGTATATATGGTCCTCAAGTCGAGCTATGTACTCAATCAATCAATCAATTAAATATAAGATTGCATTTGTTTTTTGTGATACTTCAATATTTTTAAGTTGCTATAATGTTAGATGTATGGTTGATTTTTATCGTTGCTCATAATTGATGTTAAACGTGATGCGATACCGTACAAATCGGATGTTGGTTTTTATCAGCTTATGGATGGTTGGTTTTCATCATAGTGGCTCCTTTATAGATTTTATTTCATGGATGGCTTGTTTGAATCAGGTGATATGTGAGGGGTGTCATTTTTTTCAAGAATGCAAATGTATACATGGCGCCTATAGCGGGATCTGTACTCGAATATCCATTTTTGGATTGACATGAAACGGATGGTTACTTAAATATCTATATGGATGGTTAATTTTAATTGTAGATACTGTTGTTTGGGTGTGTTAGGTTGTTGCGTTACTTGAATTTGATTTATGTTGCTGCTTGTCTTGTTTCTAATTGGTTGATCAGGTGCGTTCATTATTAGAGGATAAAGCTGAACCTATACAGTGCAATCAACCATAAAACAAGGAAAAGGAAGTGAGATCACTATTCATAGCACCTAGCATGAGAACGTTGATACAACGTGCCAAAGGATTACCAAATGAGAGAAAGATCAAAAGGAGGAAGAAGTAGCGTACTCAAGTTTAAGTACACCAGTAGAGTTTCATATTTAGCTTATTTACTGGTTAGAGTCTTGGAAATTTATTTATGATACATTTGGAGGACTTATTTCTGGTGGATCCTTTTTTTTAACTTCTATGAATCTGTTAGTGTATAGTTGTTCAAGCATGACGCACCTACGAGTGAGTCAAAATGACCATCTATTTTGTTTATGAAAATAATCATTTAGATACATATTGAACCGAACTTCCGGTATATTATGTCTTAGTACAGGAATATCTCTTTCGTATTTCAAAGGAAAATGACTTGAATCTATTAAGTGTTGACATCATGATCACTGTTCTTGTCCCAAGATCCAGTCATTCCTTTAGAATGCATGCTACAGTTAACACGGGTTGAATCCCCCAAATCCAACCATCCACATATAGAATAAAAATGAACATCCGATCTCATACAGAAATGAACATCCAACGTATTTAAGTAAAGATAATTATGTAATTACTATCTAAAACGACCAGCTATATACCGAATGATTATGTAATATAGCATATGGAAATTTGTAACAAATTTAATAACCATCAAGCATCATATACAAATCTGAATTAATCCACATTAAACTGGTTCATTGAAATTAATCAGGTTTAGATTCTTGCAACAACTACAAACAAACATTAAAACTATATCTTTAGAAAATAAACCCACCCCTTCCGCAACAATAGCATCACACATAACATTTGCGTGTGGAAAAAATACCCTTTTCATATACACTTGCTAACAAATGAATAACCATCGAAATCCTATATACATGGAGATAAAAAATAAACGTACTCAAACCCATGTCCAATAGATTTTAACTATTGCCGAAGGAGCTTAACAAAGACATGAAGCCATCAACTTGTTGAGGCTAATTTTGGCTAGCAGGAGCACCAAAGTTTATATTTTGAGAGGCCTCCAGACGAACCACCTACTAAACAACACAAAAAACAACAACATTTAACTACTTGCATAGTAATATACCAAATAATCGTGCAAGTTTAGATTTTTTAATAAAGATTTTTAGAAATAGTCTTAAAAATAATAAAACCATTAGCTAGATTTTTTATTCAAATATACTACACTAATAACGTTTTAGTGGGGTTATGAAAATCATGCACAGGAACATGGCTGATTGCTCATTGATCAGCAAGATCTCCAATGGCACCAACTCTTATGCTAATACATGTAAGGTGATTCTTTGCTTAAATAAATGCATGCATTCATATAGGATAGTACAAAATGCAACTAGTTTCAGCCAGCATCAAATATATATGACCTAATTTATTATCACATGCAAATTATTCATACATACAATCATAATAAGAATATAACACAAGCTTCAAATTGGTTGCATCAGGAGTGATTATGTTGCATCTACTTAAGTAGTTAACATAAAATAAAACCCTCTACTTGCATTAAGTGTAATGAATCAAAATCATATATAAATAACCATCCGTTATCAATGCCTCAGCGTACATTGCTTACCTTATTAGATTGCTCACCCTCTTTTATGCAATGGTTGGGAACGTTATCATGTGGATTTGATGAATTATCGTTACCGACAGAAAATGGAACACGACATAGCGGTTCAACGAAATTGCACTCCATTAACGATCTTCCGAGGAGGGGTGATGGACATATCAAAGGTGACTCCACTTGTGATCCCTCTATCTTGCGAATGACAATGTCGAGAGGAAGAACCACGGCGGCTACGACGGATGGGGTGCATGACTGCGGCAATGCAAGACCACGGGAGCAACGTAAACAATCGGACGGTGCTGCTGGGCATTCGCGTTTGCGCACATCGGTGTCAGCCGGACCTATGTCGGATGGCGGTTGGTGACTGTGGCGGCGCAGCACCGGCGAGAATCGAAGAGAAAATGAGAGAAGAAGGTCACACCGTATAGAGAGGGAGATCAGTTTTGTGTTTGTATAACTGACGGCAATCCTAATTTGTTTTAAATTTTAAATTAAAAACTATTTAAAATTAATTAATTTATTATAATTTAATTTTAATTTCACTTTAACCTCATTATACATATTGTACGTTACATATATTGGCTCCTCATATTTTTTCTTAATTTTTTTATTATTTAAACAATTAAAACCAATTTCACTTATAATACTTTTAGTTTCGAAATTTAAGATTTTTATTAGATCGATTATAATATTCAATAGACTTTGGTAGGATTCATTCACCGACTGATGCTGTTTTTGGATTAATTTTGTACTTAGATATATGATTATCTGTTTGTGAGTTAGTTTGTATTCCTTTTTCTATTTTGTTGGAAATGCCTTTGGGACTATTCTATCCTAAATGGTAATGTGAAGAGGGATAGTAGTTTTTATTGGGTGTTTTCTTTTTCTCCCTAATTTCAGATTGGACTTGTATTGAAGCATCTAAAAAGATTATGCTAACGAAGGCACTGCTATTGTGGATGAAGGAGAGGGCTATTATTAGTGAGAGAGAACGAGAGAGTAAAAGCCTACCTCCACACAATCAACCTCTGTCGTTGTCTTATGCATAGCCATTGTCGGCCCTGTCATTGCACCGTTTCTGTCCTCTGGGGCTGCAGCTACTACTATCCAATATTATTGCCTCAACTATGCCTTATATTGTTTAACAAAATAATTATAATTTAGAATTAAATACTATTTAATTTAAATTAATAAATATAATTTTAAAGATAAATATTAAAATTTAAAATAATTAGATTTTTATTTTTTTAAAAAATATTTTTTAATTTTTTAATTCGTAATTCTTAAATCGTAAACTATATATCTAAGTCGTTTTTAATGTAAAAAAATAAGTAATGTTATACATAATGACAAATTTTGTCTAAATTATGTATTTCATTAGATAAAACATTTAAATTATTTATTTAAAAAACTCATAGTTCAAGTAAAAGACATGGAGCTGTAATACACCCCAAAAGTAGGAAAAAGAAAATAACACTATAATATTTAAGAAATTAGAAGAATATAAACTTAAAAAATTTATAAAAAAAAAAAGAGAAAATGTAAGTCAAAATTTGATAAAACTTTACAAGGAGAGATGAAAAAAATGTGATTGTTATCTTCTTAATTTTTAATAAAAATAAAAGTATAAAATAAGGCCCATTATCAATACATTGAAAAGTAGAATGTAGCAGCACATAAACTACTTAATTACCTAAAACTTTCACTCAAGCTGCACATAATGGACATTTCCCCTACACACAAATGGAAAACCGACGGAAAAAGGTTGCTAGAGTTAGTGAGTTACATGCACACCATCTATTTGTTGTCCACCATATCTTTCTCAATTCAATCAGAGTCATCTATACTTTTTTAAATAAATCTACATGGCTAAAAAGATTGAAGCTTCACTTATATGATTTAAATATTCGTGATATAAAAAAATTAAATATTATTTAAACATTATTAGTTTATTTTGATATATTTTTCGTATTATTTATTTAGTTATTAAATTAGACTTTATATTTATAGGTTTTAAGTTTTTTTATTTAATTTTAACCTAATAAGATATTATAATTTATAAATACCTCCTTAATTATTGTAGTTATAGTATTGAGTAACTAAAAGTGTCAAAGTATTTTTTTTCATTTCATAATGAAATCATGGTGTGAACAAGTGAAGTTGAGTGAGTCATCTCTTATTGCACGAGAAATTAAGTAGAAGGTTGAGGAGTCCCTTTGATTCAATTTTCAAACTATGGTGTGAATAAGTTAGGTTGATGAGTTTCTTTCTTATTGCATCAAAAAATTAGATAGAAAGTAGAGTGATTTTTTTATCCAATTTTCAATCTATTCCTTTTTTGTTTTTATTTTAATTTTAATGTATTTTTCTTATTCAATTTCAATTCATGTTATTTTATTTATCTTTTTTTCGTATTATTTAGTATGAGAGTTCAGATATTAGATTAATCCTTATTAATCTATGTTTGTTCTTCTTACGTCCAAAAAAAATAAAAAAAAGGTCCAGTCTGTCGTCCTTCTTTATGATTTTGTCTTTTTTATTTGTATTTCATTAATATCTTGTCGTTCTTGTTGATTTTATATTTAAAAAATATAAAAAAAGCATACAGTGTAAATAAAAAAAAAAGAAAAAAATACAAAAAATTACCTTCTTTATATTTGTCCCTTTTCATATATTATTTTTCCAGCTATAAGATTCGATGACGAATCTTTTTTAAAGAGGATGAGAATGATATATGTTTCAAATGTTCGTAACATAAAGAGATTAAATATTATTTAAAATTTATTAGTTTATTTTGATTTTTATTTATTTAGTTACTAGATTAGATTTTATGTTTATGGACTTTAAGATTTTCTTTGTTTTAACCTAATAAGAGGTTATAAATACCTCTTTAGCTATTGTAGTCGCAGTATTAACTATTAAGTGATTAGATATTTGAAAATTCTTTTTAATTTCGTGATGAAATTATGATATAGACAAATAAAATTGAGTGAGTCATTCTCTTGTTGCATCGAAAAATTAGATAAAAAGTTAAAAAATCTTTTCAATTCAATTCTCAAATTATAGCGTGGACAAATTAGATTGAAAAATCTCTTTTATTGCATCAAAAAAATTAAATAAAAAATAAATTAATATTCTATATTTAATTT
>NC_029773.3:11476823-11500097 GCF_000817695.3 Arachis duranensis | reverse complement strand
CGGGTTGGCGGGCTGGCGGGCTAAGCCCACCAAAGCTCCTCTCTTTTTTTTTTTTACTATTAACTACTAAGTAATATATATAATTTCACAACCATATTAATAAATTTATAATTTCTAATGGCATAAAAAATTATATTTTTTATATTCACAAACATTAAAGTCTTTGTAATTATAAATATCTAATAAATATAATTATAAACCAAATTTTCATTCAAAATATAAGTATAAATATTTTCTCCAAAGCAAAATAAACATAATCCAAAACATAATTATAAATATTGTCTCCAAAATAACATAAACATAATTTAAAACACTCAATTTTTATCTTCATACTCTTGTAAGTTAGGTTGGGGGAAGTTAGGTTATAGGAAAAAAATTGCAAAAATACCCCTCACTAAAAAAAACCTTAGCCCGGCGGGGAAGCCCGCCCCGCCCCGCCAAAGCCCGCCAAAACCCGCGGTTTAAGCGGTGCGGGTTAGGCGGGTTTTTGCTATTTGGCGATCCCGATTTTCCAGCCCAGCCCGCCTTTTTTGGCGGGTTACGCGGGCCGGCCCGGCGGGTTTAGGCCCGTTTGCCACCCCTACATGGTATAGGTAAAAAGTTTCCTATAAATAGACAACTATATTCCGGATCCCAACATGCATAAAAAGGGAAAGTAGTTGGAAGAGAAAGAGAGTACTCCAAGTTGTGGTGACAGCCTGACAGGTGAGCGTTCAATATCAATGAGATAGGGTAGTACAGGCTTTCTTCTCTTTGGCAACAGTTTTCACCTTTTTCTTCAATAACTTGTAATGACGCCGTTGGATACATTTTAACTTTAACGCTCCAAAACTAAATAAATATCATTAAGAGCTAATTATATAAAAGTTGAGTTTTAAATTATTGTTTAACAATATATATAAAAAAGAGACATTTTGATTATATTATCAAAGTTTTAAAATATAAAATATAAAAAATTAATTTTTAAATTATATGTTATTATTTAAATTATTATTTTAGTTTTTAAATTTGTAATTAGATATTCTGAAGACTAATCATATTTTATAATAACAAAATATAATTATACCAACAATTATATTATGTATACATAAAAAATAATTATTTGTACACAATAAATTTTGAAATACCAATATATATACAAATTCATAGTAAATAATGTAAGCATAATATTTTTATTATAATAATTATTATGTTATATATATTTTATTTCTATTATCAAAATTTTTTGAATCTATCATTGATTAACACTTGAAATTATTCAACTTATTGAATTAAGTCACGATCTAACTTTCAATATTTAAGTAAGAAAATTAAAAATATAAAAAAATAAAAAAAAATTAATAAGAAAAGTATTTCAGTAGACAAGTATTTATATAAATAGCTTATATTTTTACTCTAATCCAAAATTTTCTTCCCTATTTATAATCATTCCCTTTTTAAATAAACAGTTGTAATTTATTCTAATTAGTTCAGATTGAATATCCAAATATTTAATAACATATTTTTCCTATTATATTTATTTAAATTCTTTAGATAATTTTAAATTATTTTTTATATTTCTATACATATATACTCTTTTAAAATGTTTTATGATTTTCTATAATATTTTAGGATCTTTCAAAATCTTCTGAAAATTTTTAAAACTTATAAAATTATCTAGAGCTTACTCAAATATTTTAAAATTTTTCTAATTTTTTTATTCAAATACAGTTAAAATTAATATTTTAAAATTTACTTAGAGACCATAACTTGTCATTCCAAAAAATATACATTAATACTATTCCATTTAATTTTAATAAATAATTTTTTAATTAAATTTAATTTTAAAACACATAAAGCATAATTAAAATAACCAAAATATATTTTTATGTACATATAAAAAATCAGTTATTAAAATTATAAGAGTTGGTCGAATACAACTCGACTTGATCAACCCACAAAAGTAATAAAAATCTCTTCAAAAGGTTTTTTTAGTTTCGTAAATAACACATGAAACTACTAAATTAAAGATCAAACTACATATTACAGCAGGAGACAATTCAGGCATGTAATTACAGGAAACAGAAATGATACAGAGAATATATCTATTTACTTGTGTGGTTATCTTCGCTTCTCTATCTTCACTGGGAACCCACCTTTCATCAGCGACGTAAGGTATCCAGTATACTCCGGCACCACCCCTTCCGCCACCGCCGGAACCACCCTAAACTCCCTTAAGATCCCCGCCACCACTCTCTTCATCTGCAAAAACGCCATCTCCTTCCCCAAACACACCCTAGGCCCGGCCTGAAACACTGTATAACTATACGGATCAACTCCAACAAAAGCCCACTTCCCCTCCCCATCCCGCCTCAACCACCTTTCGGGCCTGAAATCGGCCCAATCCGCGCCCCATATCCTCTCACTCCTTCCCATCGCAAAGATATGGTACGCCAGACGTGTCCCTTTCTTCACAAAAGTACCATCAGGTAAAACGTCGTCGTTTGCAGCCTCTTTCGTATCCACAGGCACCGGCGGGTACAATCTCATGCTCTCGCACAACGCGGCGTGAGTATACACCATGTCCTTTAGCTCCTCGTAAACGGAGGAACCATCTACGTGGTTCTTCTGGATAATTTCACTAACCACCTCTTCCTCCACGTGCGGATGGCTAGCAAGAAGCCAGAAGAACCACGTGAGCGCTGCGGAAGTAGTGTCCCTCCCAGCGAGAATGAAGCTGATGACTATGTCCGTTACAAACGACTCGTCGTTTTGTCCGGAAACCAAGAACCGCGACAATAGATCCACGGATTGCAGCGTTTTCTTCTCTTCAAGCTCTCGCTTCTTCTCCTCTACGATCTTCTTTGCTAAGCCTCTCACCTCCGACACTGCGGTTCGGAGCCTATTTTCGGAACCTATGTTTAGGATTTTCTTTATCTTCCATACCAGCGGCACCGCTGAATTGAACCTCTCGCTGCAGATTCTTGTTGCGTCGTCGAAGGCCTTGGCGAAGGTGGTTGTTGGAAGCGATGGGAGGAGGTATTCGGGATCGTAACCGAAAGCGATCTTACATATGTTATCGAAGGCGAAGCGTTGGAGGATATCTTGTAAGTCACATGTATTTGTTGCATTAGTGTTGGTATGATTACACGTGGCAGATAAGATTGGGATGAGGCGGTTGGAGAGTTCGGCGTCTACAACGGTTTCGACGAAGTTGCGGAGGGATCTTGTGTTAAACTCGTGGCTGGAGAGCTGGCGCTGGAACTTCCAGTTGTCGCCGTCGGAGTTGAAGATGCCGTCACCGAGGAAGTCGCCGAGGGCGCGGTTAAGGGTGGGACCTTTTTGGTAGGTTGGGAAATTGGACTTGAGGATGTGGTGGACGATGGCGGGGTCGGCGGTGAAGATCTGGCGGGAGCCAAGGGAGCGGCGGAGGGTAAAGGTGGAGGAGGACGGAGAGGAGAGGAGGATGTCGGAGATCCAGTGGATGCGGCGGTGTTTGTTGGCGGCGATGGCAAAGATGGAGCCAATTATAGGGTAGGCTTTAGGAATATTGGTGTTTGGTGGAACTCTTTTGGGTGTTGAAGATGAAGAGAGTGTTGTGGCTAAGAACCAAGTGAGAGTTGCAAGAAAGAGAAGGAAGTAAGCTATGGGAAGAAGCTCCATGTTTTCTGGTTTAGAAGGTTCTGCAATTGCTTTCTTATTGGTGTGTTTTCTTTCATGTTTCGCTTGCTGCAATATTTATAGTGTTGTGCGTCAAAGAGAATTGGTTTTGTGATTTTCCTTTTTCTTGTAATGATATCATATGCATATACTATTTTTTGAACCAAACAAAATTTTCAAAATTTTATTTTTTGTTCTAGAAAGTCTTTTAACATATACCAAAATACCCAAAATTACCATTCATGACTCATCATGAGTTATGAATATTTTAAGACTTCACTTTATGCATGTAAAAAAAATGGTGAAAATTCAATTACAGTTGATTTCATGTGAAATTAATTTCTAAAAATTATTAAATAATTTAATTGATTTCACTAAATTTTCATCTAACAGGTCTTAGATATTAAATTCACGTGGACTTCACCTGAATTTTTAACAAAAACAAATTAGATTTCGACTTAGGCATATTGCATTCATAAGATATACGTGAATTAACGAGAAGTTGGTATTATAAATCCTGAACTGATACTACTCTGGTCATGGCCCAAAATTGATATTGATTTAGATATTATTTGGTGATTAATTAATTTTTTATATTTATTTTGTATTTAAGGTAATATTAATCAGTTTTTATTATTTTCGCTAAAAATATTTGGTTCTCCGTTTATTTATGATATCAACATAATTAAGGATAAGCAATAAAGAGAATATATCATAAATAAAAGTATATAGAAATTACAATCTAATTTCTTCATTTTTCTGTTTTATATCTATTTAATCACAATATAATCGAGATATTAAAAGGTTAAATGACTTTTTTTAAATATTTTTATTATATGTAATTCATAAAAAAAATTATTTTTAAATTTAAATTCAAGACTCTTTTATTAAATTATTAATTATTTATCATTTCAATTAATTTAATTTTTAATAATTTTATATATATTTAATAAAAAAATATTAATTAATAAACACGCTTAAGTTTGTGTCTATTAACAAAATTTTTTAATCCAATGTTTTATTTTTTGCGTTATAAAGTTGTAGATACGTAAATGCTTACGAAGTAGTACTTACGTGTCGGTTTCTCTTAACATGAGAAGCATGATTTTCAGACCATTATTTGTTACTATTTTGAATTGACTGCTGTTATAGAAAATACATCTTTTTAATTTTTTTAATTAAAAAAAATAAAGTGTAGTCATTTATTATTAATTTTATTAATAAAATAAAAATATTAAAAATTAAAAATTATATTTTATTTTTTTAATTATTAAGAAAATGAGAAGATCCATTTTCGCTGTTATATACTTATATATACGTATGTCATTAATTACTTCATTTACTTGCTCCTGCTGTATGAAATCTTATTTTATTAGAACTTTGAAATTATCAAGTTCATTTTTATACGATTGGTTTATTATGTTATGCAGATTTAATTTATTTGGCTTTAATATATTAGATTCCGCCTAGAAGAAATATTTACTTAAATAATGCTCCATAACTAAAATATTATTCATAATAAATAAAAATATATAATTAATAATATTTTAAAAATTTTAAAAATTCTTATATTTTTTTTTTAAAAAAATTTCAAATCACCTCAACACATTTTATAAAAAATAAAAACATTTTAATTTTGATCCGTCTCTATTTATTAAAAGAAGTCTGCAATACATACAGGTCTTTTTGGCATACAAGTTCATACAAGTTAGTTCAAACACAATAAAAACAACCCTCAGTTAGATTGCGTGTAAACACGCGGTTCTTATTAGATGTATTGATTAGTAACATAAGTTAAAGTTAGTTAGAAATTAAATTAGTTGTACCAGTTAATTAGAATTAGGGCTCAATTAGTCACAGGCTTGATCAACTTCATTATAGTGCATGTATATAAACCCTCAACGGGGAAGATCAATAATAGATTCCACTTTTTCCTTCTTTCTGTTCAATATGGTATCAGAGCAAACCCTTCTTGAACCTTCCGTAACCGTCCACACACTCTCTCTCTCTCTTCATCTCCCTCTCCTCTCTGTCATGTCTGCATCTTCTTTCCTCGATCTTCTTCTTTCTTCCTCTCTTCTTGGCTCACACGATAGAGATTGATGAGATCTTACTTGTTTCATCCTTATTCTTGAATCGAAACAGCAATTTCTAATCAATGAGCCTCGAAAAAAAGACATTCATCGTGTGTATTCATGGAGCCTTCCGCTTCACTGTCTTTGGCTGCTTCTTCAACTTCATCCATGACGATCGATCCATACAATTTCTCTTCGGTTGATCAACTAGGTTTGATCTTAGTCACTCAACAAATCAGTGAGGACAACTATCATTCCTGGAGCTGCGCTATACGAAAAGTCTTCAATGCCAAGAGAAAGCTTGATTTTATCACAGATTTTTTTTCTCAATCTGTGACTAATTGAGCTCTAATTCTAACTAATTGGTACAGTTAATTTAATTTCTAACTAACTTTAACTTATGCTACTAATCAATACATCTAATACTATTCAGACGAGAGAACATCGGACAATCCACTATTTTTAAGAATAAATTAGAGTTTTTATTTAAAATATTTTGAATTTCACATCTAAGTCTAAATCTACTTTGGTATTAAATATTATCTCAAAACAAAAAGTATTTATAAAAAAATAAAAATATAGAAAACATTCTAGAGTCTAGATAGTTGAAGAGAAACTTTTAAATATTATGAAAGCAAGACAGTTGTCACAGTAAATTTTAGAATGTTAGATTTAACAGTGTTTGTAGAGTTTTCTAGAATATTTGAGAATGCTCTAGATGGTTCTGAAATGTTCTAGAATGTCCTAGAAAGGTCTCGAAATACTCTAGAAAGTTCTAGAAGACTCTAGAAGGTCATAGAGTATTCTAGAAGAGTTTGGATGTATATGGGAGTATAAAGAATAGTATGGAAGAATTTAGAAGTATTTAGAAATTTTGTGGTATGATGGATATTTGTAATGAAGGTTCTAGATGATTAATCTAGACCGTTGATTAGATTTAATCCTAACTATCTATTGAGGAGGTAGATGACTATAAATAGGAGGTGAGAGTTAGTGTGAGTGATGTCTGAATCATTTGTAACAAACACTTGAATAATAAAGTGTTCTTTCCACCAAAGTTTCCTTTCTCTTGTGTCCTCTTGTATTCTTAGCTTTCTTGCTAAGTAGTGAGGGTTAGGCTGACTTGGTCTTAAGTCAAGAGGTTGAATAAGTTCGAGTACCGATACGGTAGCATTGGAGTGTGTCCAAGGCCGTGACACAGTGCTCCTGTTTTTGTTAATTAACTTCTTTTTATCAATATTAAAAATAAAAGTTAATTTCAAACTATCAAAATAAATTATATAGAGCAAAAGATATTCATTTGCAAAATTTCATCGTTGAAATGGACTTGAAGCTAATCTATCTTGCGTGTATGCTTGGATTGGCTTGGTATTTTACTTCCATTGAAATCGTCAACATGAGTTTTGACTTTTGATGCTGACAAATTAAACTCTTAATAATTTAGTATCTTGCCAAATTGTCTGATCAATGCAAGCAATTTATTTCGAAACTTAAAGCTGCAAAATAATATAGTACAATGAGATTGACTATGAAAGAAGTACAACTTTGTTAGATTATACTTAATGGTTCTCATTTATATTATAAATAGAATTTAATTTTAATATATCGTAAGTTTATATTATTTGTGTATAATAATATAATAGTTATAATTAATAAAGGTAATACGTGACTCAACTTAAATTACATTTTTATTTGTCAAAGATTAATATAAAATTACTATTTGGATACTAAGAGTTAGCATGACTCTATTTGTTATTATTTAAATTTTTTAAATAATGATGCAAAATATTTAGGAATTGTTTTAAATGTAAGATGTTTTCAATCCTTAGCTTTTGAGGAAGTTGAAAAAAGCGGGGTTCAGATAAAACAATACAGGGTTATGACCGGAATCACAAAATGATAGCTTTTGTGTTCCAACTCCTTTAATTTATTAGCAGCAAAAAACATTAGGGCTGAAAGATAGAGTAGGATTTAGATTTGATTTTAATTTAATTTATAGATTGAAAATATTTTTAAAATGATGAATAAATTTTTAAAATAGTTTTTGAGGTTAATGACATGTACATTAAAATTATTTATTTTATTTACGAATTAAGAATTTTTTAATTTTAACTCAATTCATATTGTTAAATTTTTAATCTGACCTTATCCAATTTTATATACAATAAAACTTTTTTTTCAACTAACTACAATATTTAATCATTCATATTTCATAGAGACACTAATAAAATAAAATTATAAATGCAAAATTAAATTTAAATTAAACTTGAAAGCAATAAAGTTATAATAAAATTTATGTTAAAATTACAGATAACATATACTTCACTATAAATTTATAGAAAGAAGAATACGGGGGTTTGAATAATTCTTATCTATTTCACGATATATATTGTAATATATTAGGATGTGGGTAGGTCGAATAGAATTTATTTTAAATTTGTATTTAATTTTATTTTTATGTAGATCGATTTATTCTATTCTTAATTTAATTCATTATAAATTGAATTGTCAATCTTATCTAATCGAATTAGATCAGATTAATTAAATATCCGTAAATAAAATTAGTATTATCAATCCTAATTAAGATTCACGTGATAGATATTAATTAAGTCTAATGGAACACAAATAATAATTAATGGCATAAAGAGTTTACTTCACTTTTCTTTTTTTAAATGATAAATATAAAAAATATGATAATATTTAAATAATGATGACAAAAAATCAGTGTAACAATTTAAAATTATTTTATTTAATATTTATTAATTATTAATAATTATATAATTTTAGATATAATAAATATATAAGTATAAATATTATATACATAAATTATGTAAGTTAAATAATTTTGGTTATAAATATGCATGCGTGCAAGTCAGCTATATGTCACGGTAAATTTTAGAAGGTTAGGCTGACTTGGTCTTAGCTCAAGAGGTTGAGTAAGTCCGAGTACCGGCACGGTAGCGTTGGAGTGTGTCCAAGGCCGTGACAATTTGGTATCAAAGTCAGGTTCGAGAGGGAGCACAAGTGGTTTGTGGGTATGGCTTCTAATATCACCATGGAGCATGCTGAGTCTCTAAGGGGAAGGGATGCTATTCCTTCTCAATGGGGAGGCAAGAAGGTCCGTTCTTCAAGTGAGCCTAGAGGTAAGGACTCTAACTTCTTAGAAGAAAGAGTTTCTATGTTGAAAAATGTTTTATCCTCTATGGATGAGTGGTTCCAAAGGATAGAACATGACAAAGAGACCCTTGAGGCTCACGTGTTAGGAGAACTAGATGCTTTCAAAGAAAGTATGCTCCAAATCGAAGAGAAGCTTGAGAATTCCTTGAAGCTATTTGAGGAAGTTCGAGTTTGGTTCGAGAAGGCAAAATCTCAACCAACCATTATAAGGGAAATGACAAAGATTGATCTCCCAAAGCCAAAGGAGTTCAAGGGCGTGAGGGACGCTCGCGAGGTGGAGAACTTCCTATGACAAATGGAGAGGTACTTTGAAGGCCAAGGGGTGGTAGAAAGAGGCAAGGAAGGTACGCACTGCAGCTCTCTACCTTTCTGATAATGCTACTTTATGGTGGAGGAGAAAGTGCAAAGATATGAAGAAGGATACTTGCAACATAGCCACATGGAAAGATTTCAAAAGGGAATTAAAGAGACAATTCTTTCCTGAGAATGTGGTTTATGAAGCGAGGAAGAAGTTGAGGGAGTTGAAGCACAAGAGTACTATTAGCGACTACGTAAAGGAGTTCACTACTCTCACGCTTCAAATCCCCAACTTAGCATCAAAGGATGCATTATTCTTCTTCATTGATGGACTCCAACATTGGGCAAAGCAAGAACTACAAAGAAGGAATGTTAAGGATGTTGATGAAGCCATCGTGGTGGCCGAATCACTCACTGAGTATCATAGGGGAGATTCTAAACCCAAGTCTTCCTCCAAACCTAGTTCTAATAAAGGTGGGGGAGACAAGGGGAAGAGTTTCTCAATCAAGAAAGAAGGAAAATACTTTTCAAAAAAAGAGTACGAGGAAAAGAAGAAGGCTTTCGTGCCCAAAGGAGGATGCTTCGTGTGCAAGGGATCACACCAAATGAAGGACTGCCCCAAGTTAGGGACTCTGGCATCTATCGCCGAGGAACGAGAGGCCCAAATTCAAGTAACTGAGTGTGTTGGATCCATCCAACACATAAATGCTGTGAAGGGCAAAGAGGCAAGTATTGCAGAAAAGAAAGGCTTGATGTATGTCAAAGCCTTTATCAATGAAAAACCTGTCATGGCTATGATCAACACTGGTGCTACACACAACTTCATCACGCTTGATGAAGCAAGGAGGCTTGGGTTGAAGATCACCGAAAAGAATGGTTAGTTCAAACCCGTGAATACCAACGGGTGAACCCCTTAAGGGAGTAGCAAAAGGGGTTGAGATGACTCTTGATTCTTGGAAGGGCCTTGTGAATTTCTCAGTAGCACCCATGGACGATTTTAAAATAGTCATCGGGCTCGATTTGCAAAGGAAGGCAAATATAATACCTATGCCATACTACGACGCAGTATGCATCATGGAGAAAGGTTCTCCATGCATGGTCCCTACAGTCTCTAAAGTTGGCAGACCACCGATACTGTCTGCTATGCAACTCAAGAAAGGGCTCTAGAAGGGAGAGATTACATATTTGGCTCTATTACAAGAGGAGTCAACATCCCAAAGAGAAGACGTTCCTCCCAAAATCAAGGAAGTCCTTAAAGAAAATAAAGATGTGATGCCTCCCGAGTTGTCAAAATAACTACCACCTAGGAGGAAGGTGGACCACAAGATTGAATACAAGTCAGGCAAGACTAATGTGGTAGCAGATGCGCTGAGTCACAAAGCTGAGTTGGCGGTTATTTCTATGGCTGAAGGAGATATTGTGCATACCATCAAGGAAGGGTTGCATCATGATCCATTAGCCAAGAAGTTGGTGGAGTTGGCTAGAGAAGGTAAGACCAAAAGATTTTGGTTAGAAAACGACCTTCTCTACACAAAAGGGAGAAGACTATACGTTCCTAAGTGGAAAAATCTGAGAAGAAAGTTGGTAAGAGAATGTCACGACACCAAGTGGGCTGGTCACCAAGGTCAATGAAGGACCTTGGCACTCATTGAATCTTCTTATTATTGGCCTCAAATGAGAGATAAAGTGGAGAAAGTGTTTCTCTAGATTTCATCTCTGCCTTACCGAAATTCGAGGGGTTTGGATCTATTCTCGTGGTAGTGGATCGATTTTCGAAGTATGCTACCTTTATACCCGCCCCTACCAACTGCACTGCAGAGGAGGCATCATGACTATTCTTCAAGAATGTGGTGAAATATTGGGGATTGCCTAAGAGCATCATTAGTGATCGAAATCCACGCTTCACAGGACGACTATGGACAGAGCTGTTCAAACTCCTTGGGTCGGAGCTTCATTTTTCAACAAGCTTCCATCCTCAAACCGATGGGCAGACTGAGAGAGTGAATGCCTTACTCGAGTGTTACTTGAGGCATTTTGTAAGCGCTAATCAAAAAAATTGGACAAAACTCCTCGACATTGCTCAGTTCTCATATAATTTGCAAAGGAGTGAGTTTACAGGGAAGAGTCCGTTCAAGATTGTGACTGGACAACAACCGTTTACACCTCACTCTCTTCCTTCCCCTTACTCAGGGAAGAGTCCTGGAGCTTATCATATGATTAAGTCTTGGGAAGAACAAGCAGATGTCAATCGTTCTTACCTCGACAAAGCTGCAAAAAGGATGAAGAAATGGGCAAATAAGAAGAGGAGGCATGCAAGCTATCAAGTGGGAGACAAGATAATGATTAAACTTCTTCCACAACAATTCAAAGCCTTTCGCAAGGTTCATAAGGGCTTAATCCACAAATACAAATGGCCATTTGAGATCATTGGACGTGTTGGAGAGGTTGCTTACAAAGTACAACTCCCTCCCTCTATGAAGATCCACCCAGTCTTCTATGTGAGTATGCTTAAACTATATCATGAAGACCAAGATGAACCGAGTAGAGGTGACTCGAGTCGTGCTCCGCCTGTGGTGATTAGATCCTTTGATAAAGAAATCGAAGAGATCTTAGCTAATCGCGTCGTACGACGAAGAGGAGTACCACCAAGTATCCAATACTTGATCAAGTGGAAAGGACTCCCGATAACCGAAGCAAGCTGGGAAACTCGTGAAGATCTGTGACAATTCCAATAACACCTATAGCGCTATCATGAACAGAACGCGACGAGGACGTCTGCGCATTAGGTGGAGGAGAATGTCACGGTAAATTTTAGAAGGTTAGGCTGACTTGGTCTTAGCTCAAGAGGTTGAGTAAGTCCGAGTGGCGGCACGGTAGCGTTGGAGTGTGTCCAAGGCCGTGACATACAGACTAATATATATTACACACGAAATGAAAATTAGCAAACTAATATTTAGTCTTTATATATATATATATAGTTATATATTAAACAAATGTTGTAATAATATTCTTTAAATTTTAAAATAGATAAAAAATGAATAAATAGTAAATAAAACTTATATGTTGATTTAATTACAATAGAGTTGAGGTGTATAAATAATTGAATTAATTTTTATATACAAATAATATTATTTATTAATAAAACATTTTCAATAGAAAATTAGTATACAGATTAAATTAATTTAAAGTTCTTGCATATTGATATCGTAAAAAACCTGATATAACTATAATTCTAAAATATATTTATATAATTTTTTTGGGATCATTAATATAAAATTAAATTTAAAGTCGTTTGACTAATTTAAGAATTTTTTTTATCTATACCCGTATTTATTAAATATGGTATTCCTGCTTATATAATAAGTATTTAATATTTTAAAAATACTAATCTATGTTTACAAGAATAATTGTCATTAGTTTCTCTTGTGTGGGAAAAATGGAATTAGTTTCTTGCCTAGCCATTTCTGTGTCAGCAATTTTTTTCTGCATTTTCAATAACCTTTGGTTTCTACTCTGTGAAATGGAAGTAATGTTCATTTCGTGTGTGGTGTGGCTAATTAAAGTGGCCCTCATGGCCACATGCATATTTCTAAAAATATTTTTCTTGGAGCATATTTTAATAAGTAATGTTTTCACATATTTATTTTTTCAGTAGAGGAATAATTAGGTCTTTAAAATTTTTTATTTTAAATTAATTAGTCCTTAAAAAAATAAAATATTAATTTAATTTTTTACGATAATAAATAGTAGATATATTATGTTTCTATATTAATTTATCATGTAAAATTTAAGTGTGATACTTATATATATTGTTAATTACTGTAACATATCTATTTATAAAAGATTGTTATATCGATAACAATTTTTGAAGCGAAACTTTATTTATACGATTTGTAATAAATAGAAAACAGTGATTGATAAATATTATATGAAAACTCAAAAGATAATAAATGTTTTATTATTCAAAATTATATCATTTTTATGTTCATATAACAGTAACAGAATACGCATTACTATAGATAATGAAATACATAGATAATTTCATTTTGTCTCATATTATTCATTGACATGTCCACTCTTTACTATCGTAGAAGAATTAATTAGTACTATTTTTCTCAAAAACTAATTAATCCTAAATCAAAATTTTTGAAGATCTAATTCTTACTCTACTCTTATTTCTTCAAGAGAAACCCTTCACAGTTCCATCTACGCAATCAATTATGTTTGTTGAGAAATTTTTATATATGTCGACAGGTTATTTACTTTTTTCTTTTATTTATTGTTTAACATATTGGGCTTATTTGAGCATTATTATCAATTATGTTTAGGTAAAATAAGATAAAAATATTTTTTTTGTTCATTTATTATGTGAAAAATATTTTTTTAAAGAAAAAAATACCTTTTAAAAAAAGATGTAAATGATAACTTTTTTAAAAAAGATATTTTTTATATTTTTTTAGTGTTTTTACTTTTACTATTAGAAATTTATCAAACACATTAAAAGATTAATAAAATATTTTTTATCAATTTAATGACACCTAAACAAATACACTGTATATTACACATAAATGAAAGGGAGTCAGACACACATTTTCACATTAAATTCACATTATCGTCATATCATGTGTCAAATAATAAATAGTATAGAATTAAATGAGCTTTAAAATATATACGAATTTCTATTTGTTCTACCCCGGCCCAATTGGCCCTGTGTTCGAGTCTACCAACCCGATGGGTTGGAGAGATCCAAACCAGAAGGCGATCCAGGTATCATTGCCCCTCCCACCTGACACCTGACACCTGAAGAAGGAAGCTTTTCAGAAGGTGGGCCTTCCAATGTGGGGCCCGCCCTAGAATCGACTATATAAGGGGAGGGCCCTACCCCTCCTCAAAGGTACGTCACCTAACCTTCACTTTTTCTGCCACCTGGTATGAATTCTGACTTGAGTGTCGGAGTCTCTTTTGCAGGTGATTGCCCCTCTAATCACTCCATCAACCCGGAAAATCGTGAAACTCCATTCCTCTCCCTTCAACGTTAGCCCAGAAGGTCCAATCACGCACGAGCGACCCGAATTTAGGTCTCCTATCACCTCCGCATACACAACACTTCTGACCCGTTCAGTAGCCGACCGACCTAACACTCTTCTTTCCATAAAAATTTTACAAAAAACTAATTTAAGATTATATTCTTGAGATTTTGGTAAATTTAAAAGAAAAAATTAAGAAATTATTAGAATTTATTATTTAGTCATTAATTTAATTTTTTTAATCTAGATATTTTAGTTTAGTAATCTAATAACTTACTTTATCTCATACTTTTAGATATCAATAGTTAACTAATGACAAAAAATAATAAATTCTTCTCTAGCATTTTTTAATTTAAAATTCAGAGTAAATATTTAGATAAATTTTAAAAAAATTACAGATAAGATATTTTGATTCTTTTAATAAATTTTTATTATTTAAAATTTTTTTAAATTGTTTTAATTTGATTAGACAAATTACTATATATGTAGACCAATAACACTCTATTATTGAGTGACTATGTATACGAGGTTGGGGAGCCCATGACGACTCATCAGGAGAGCAACGTCAATATGGGACCTGGCTAGCAGCTTTTCACGTAGCTAAGGGCTAAGCTTCCAATTCTCCTATGCAATTTATTAGATGGTTCCTTGAATATAATAACTTTCTTGCTACATATATAATTGATGTTTTACCCTTTTTTTTTTCTATTGTCATTTTTTTAAGAATAAAATGATAATATTGTTAGAGTACTACTCTTTTAAATTAACTTTGCATGGTTGGTTGAGTGATTAGCTCATTTATCCGTTTAAATAAGTATTGAAAATTTAAATCTTATCTTATGTATGCAATAATTTATTAATCAGAAAAAACCCTGAAATAAAATTTCAATCCGCAAATGTTTCACCCGATTTTGTTCTTTCGACCTCGATAAGAAGTGTCGACTAAACTTATATCAACGATCTCAATTCAAGAAACATATACGATTTTTTATGAGTTGTTCTTAGAATTTAGAAATTGTGTCCAAAAAAATGTAAAAAATAATAATTTTAGAATGCAAGAAATAAGATAGAACAAGTACAAGAAAATAAAGAATTAAAAATTACAATATTGTATTAAGAATTAAGTACGATTTTAGTCTTTGAGGTATATGTCGAAAATATTTTTCATTTTCAACGTTTTTTTGCATACAAAATCATCCCTAACGTTTAAAACCAAATTTTAAAATTGTCATTTTTACTTAAATATTAAAATTTTGGACTAAATTATCCATAATAAAATATTATAAAAAAAGAAAAAGAGAGTGTTTCTATTACTGCAAAGGAGGAACGGAAGAAGAAGAAGAAATGTCCACGATCCACCTTCCGCCGCTACTTCCGTACAATTTCAGTGGTCCCTAAGGTAAAGACGATTTTAAAATCAAGTTAAATCTTATGCACGATTTTGTATGTAAAAAAGGCTTGAAACGAAAAAAATTTTCAATTTATATCTTAAGGACTAAAATTGTATTTAACCCTTGTATTAAAATGTGTAGAAATTAACAAATGCTTGAATGAAAATGGCAAAATTTAAATACCATAAATGAAAGACGAAATTGAAATTACTAAACAAAAAAAATAGAGTTTCCCAAAACTTACATGAATTCGTGAATCATATTTTCATATTTTAGTGTGACTAGAAATTTTAAGAGTGAGTAAATATACGAATAAATAAAAATTCTCCTAATTTATTAAAATTAATCCTATTTATAAAAAAAAATTTCTAAACTAATTAATATAACTTTAGATTTTAAATAAATTTATATTTTAAATAATTTTAAACCTCAAATAAATTTAAACTTTAAATAATTTTAAATTTTAAAATAATTTTAAATCTCAAATAAAATTAGATATTGACAAATATAAAATAATTCGACTATTAAATTTAACTCATTTTTATTTTCTTCTATCATAATGTATGATCTTTAACTTTGATTTAAATTTTTTCTAATGTCCACTATTATTACCAAATTTTTGAAAAACAACAACAAATATATTCTTAACCTGCTAAATTGAAAAATAACGTTACAAACAAAGAGCACTACTCCTTTCGATTTAAAATATTTGTTGTTTTCGAATTTTAATACTATATATAATACTCTTAAAAATATCGAAAGTTAAAATTAATGAATATCATTTTGAAATTGAAAGAAAATTATATTAGCAACGAACACTCACCTACTAGCTAGATGGGCTACTACAGAATGATTGAGGGTCCTTTCAGAAATTTAGAGGAAATGACAAATAGGTTCCTGACCTTTTGTTCTGTGGATATTGTTGTCTTTAAACATTTGAAAATATTTTTAAATTTCCGACCTTCACAAATCTTGGACGGATAAATCTCTCCATTCAATTGCCTTCGTTAGACCCAACGAAAAAGTCTGACGTGACTCCCGTTCTAATAACGTGGCATGACAGATTGACACGTGGACTATTGACTGAAAGGCTAATTTCAAAAATTAGACAATTAAGTCCCTACACCACTAAACTACGTCGATTTGCTTTTGCCCTAATCCTTAAATTGGTTTCTGGAGGCTAGTGGTGAGGAGCTCTACTTGCATCAACTATGGCTGCTAATGGAGCATCATCAACATCAAGAACAAGCCGCAGGAGAGTAAGAGAAGAAAATTCTGCTTCAAACTCAGATCCTTGTGTTGTGCAGGATGAAGACCTGAAGAACGATTTCGCCCCGAGATACTTCTATGGAGTTTATGCAATAATGTATATGTCGAGGACGATTAGCAACCCAAACAGAGTCTTCTTGGGTTGCCCATTCTATAAGGTAAGATAAAAAATTTGGAAATTTTGTTCTGACTTAAATGGTTTTATGTAGTACATAATTTTGGGAATTTTGATAGGAAAAGTAACCCATTGCAAGTTTTTTGTTTGGGTCGATGAACATCTTGCTAGAATTGGAAGCAATGGTTGCATCTTTGATAAAAGACCTTTGGTTGAGAAAAAGGTAGAAGTTGTTGAAGAGGAAAAGGGATTTGATCATAGGATGGCTGTTCTAGAGGAGAAGGTTACTGCAAGAAAAAAAAATCCATTAGCTTGTTGTGTTGGTATAATTGTATGTACTGCTGTTGTTGCTTTTTATGTATGTAGTGCCTGAGAAATGAATTCTAGAAAGTAGAATAGAAAAATGGGTTGATCCAGGTTTTTGTTGTGTATTGAAACATGCAGTTTAGGCAATTTATGTATCCTATTATCTATCTAAATGCAATTCAAGTTATGAAATTAGTAGGTTGTTGAAGTTATGTTGTCAATATCTAAAGAAGCATTGAATGATTGAAGAAAGTAGGCATAAAAGTTGTATAGATAAACACATAACATAGATTGAAAGTTATATAAACATATTTACTACAGTCAAATTTTCTAAAAGCTGCCCAAAAAGAACAAATTTGTTAAAATGTATAGTATTATGAAGCTTAACATCACAAAAGTAAGCTTCAAAATACCTAACAAGTTTGCAACGGTTTATAAAATTCTAAGAGCTTCTCCAAAAAAATCAAACCTCCCAAAAAAAATATTGTTGCCACAGTCAAATTTCCTAAATGCTATTACAAGGTATAGTAGGATGCCCAAGATGTCATATTTCTTCACTTCTTTGGATTGATGGAGGGTGGATTAGGAATGAATTTGAACAGTCTTGTTGTTGCTGTGCTTGCTGCTGTCAATGTCTCCTTGGTAGCTGCTGTACTTGGTCCTAGCCTGACTTGAGCTGGTTGTGGGTCAGGTGGAGCACCTTGTGGTTGAGGATGTGCTGGTGCAGGCTGACTTGGAGGTGAGAGTGAACTGGGGCGAAGTGGAGCAGGTGGCCTGAATATCTTCTACTTGGACCTCATTTTTTAAATTTTTGGTTGATCTATTTGGTAGGTTGTGGATAGAACTTGAATTGGAGGCCTAAATGGTGTCCCTCTAGTTACACGACCTGACTTGAGTTGGTCTGCCACTGGAGCTGGTGTTACATGTCTTGGTGTTGCTGCCACAGACATGGAAGGAGTTGGATTCACTTTTGGTCCATGTGAGAAATAGGCCTTCACCCAAGTTGCTGGCTCAAATTTCGACAGATATTCCTATGCATTCTGGTTAATTCTTTTGAGTTTCTCCATTTGCTCCTTGAATTTTGGTATAGTGGTGTATTTAGCACAGTCCCAAATCACCTCCCGAATATACAGATCCTTAAACCGGATGATAAAATTTTTTCAAATGTGCATCATACAATTTCGGTGATGGGCATTTGGCATTACTGATTTCAATGCAGGTAGCAATCTCTATATAGTAGTTGTACATTTATATTAAGTAAAACAACAGTCATCATACAATTGTTAAAGAACCTAGTATTCAATAACATTTTTAAGTAAAATAGCAGTTGTACATTCATACTAAGTAAAACAGTAGTCATTCATATTAAGTAAAATAGCAGTTGTATACAGCTACTAAAAAATAACCTAGTATTCAACAACATTCATCATTAAACAATTACCTAACACTAAAACAGGAACTAAAAGTAAATAAGTCTCCTCATAAGTAAAATAGTCATCAATTTTTAACAAGTACCAAGTAGTTAAAGAATAATGAAGTTTACCTTTTGTTGGTCGGACATAAAATTCCAACCATGGGTCTGCACATCCCCCAAATTTTCTTGGAGAATAGTCAAAAACCACTTCCAAGATTCCTTAGTTTGAGACCTTGCTACTCTGTAGGCAACCACATAAATATGGTTATTTACATCCTGGGCCACTACTGTAAGGAGTTGTCCACCATAATAAATTTTCAGAAAACAGCCATCAAGATATATCAACAGCCTACATCCACTCTTGAAACCTTGCTTGCATGCCACTAAACATATATAGAGCTTATCAAACACAAGGGGATTGGGGGATAGGTGTGACACACAATTCTGCCCTAGATCCTGGGTTGCTTCTTAATATCTCAAACAAGTAATCTCTAATAATATTACTGTACTGCTCCCTCTCATTGCCCATGATTCTCTCTCTTGCCTCTCTAACTGCTCTTTAAAACATTTTTGGATGTACAATGAGTGAGAATTCTTCTCTGAAAAAGTCAATAGCCTCACTTATCCTCATATGAGGCTGTGTACTCATTCTCTTCTCAACCTTCAAGCTAATCCAATATTGATCAGCCGCATTACTTCCCATTTCCCTTGCACATGTATGGTCATTTTTGTAAGTCTTTCCCTGGTAGCATTACAGAGATTATTGTATGATAAATGAACCAGCCACGGACACTCATCATCCATGCATCCCACCCTCACTCTCTCCTTGTCATTCTTAATCCACATAAGCTCCATACCCTCAGCAATGAATGAGTCTTTCACAACTTCCTTAAATCTCTCTATGGTGGCAAACCTAGTCCCTAACTCAAACCTCCCCTCTCCAAAAGCATAATCATAATCAAACTCAGGAAATTTATGCTGGCTAGATTCATCATCTGATGATATAGTTGTATGTAAATTCTCAAATTCATAATCATATACCGGGTCATCATCATCATCTTGGATCAGGCTCACATAGAACCTAACATGTTGGTCCTTGTTGGATTGTGGGTCTCTATTGGGCTGCACATTAGAATCAGGCCCAACATTCTTTCTGGCCTGCTGCTCATTAGGTCCACTACTTTGTCCCTTATTCTTTCACGTCTTCCTGTTTCTTTTAGCACCTATCTTCTTTGCAGTTGGCTTCTTTGGAAACACAACTTTTTTCTTTTCCTTCATTACTCTCTGCCTTTTGCTACCATTCTCATCAGCACTGGTATCATTTTCATTACTATTACTTTCAAACCCGGGAGGTGGAGGTTTGTAGGGCTCATCCTCCGGACTCTCGTACCCATTATCAGATGATGAACTCTGATTATCCACGAAAACCTCTTCTGTCACAGGACTGTTACTTTACTTTTCAACATCATCCACAATCTCAGGTTCATCAACAAGGTGGTCAAAGTATAGGTAAAACTCCTCCGTTTCTGTATTCTTCATTTTGTTCTCTCGCATTGCATTAATCCATGCATCCCTTGTCAAAATATGCAGCCCAGACTCAATATCAGGACTCCTAGGATCATACCAATAAACTATCTTGTATGATTGGTACTCTAAGTCCTTAAACAGTGTGATCAAGTATCCAAAATTAACAAGGTCCAGGTCCATTTCTAGAAACTTCTTTACCTTTCCATTCTTATAAACCAGAAAATCATTACTTTCTCTCACAAAATTACCTCCATGGTGAAAAACAGGCACTACAAACACATTAACCATCTGAAAAATAAAAAATAAAAACAAAAAAATGTAAACAATGATCAAGAAGTACTCTTTTCACATATTAAAAAGCAATGTCCTTCAACATACAGAAATGAAAATCACCCCAGAAACTTTCTTTGCCCTAACGATAAATCAATTTTAAACAAAAAAATCCCAATACTTTTTTGACAACACTATCAACATGCACGATTAGTCCTTTCATAACACAGTTCATACTTGCATAAGCACTGAACCTCACAATCCACTAAGTAAGCAATACAATAGAATTTTTACCTTCGGTGACGAAGACAGCAACTCAGACAACAATGGAGGGTTTTTCCTCTTCGACAGCCACTGCACACCGCAACCGTCTCAGCCTGGGTAGTGACCTTTTTGGAGGGAGAAACAGAGTATGGTGATCGTTGGTATTCTTAGGGTTTAATGTAATTCAGAAGGGGTGGTATGGGTGTAATGGGTATTGTATACAACTTAAAGGATGTGGGTCTTTGTAAGAGGCCAAAGCAAAACGACGTAGTTTAGTGGTGCCGGGACTTAATTGTCCAATTTTTAAAAGTAGCCTTCCGGTTAGCAGTCCACGTGTCAACCCGTCATGCCACGTCATTAGAACGGGAGCCACGTCATATTTTTTCGTTGGGTCTGACGGAGGCAATTGGACGGAGAGACTTATCTGTCCAAGATTTGTAAAGGTCGGAGATTTAAAAGTATTTTCAAATGCTCAGGGACGAAAATGTCCGCGGGGCAAAAGGTCAGAGACCTATTTATCCTTTTCTCAAAAATTTATTTCTTTTTAATAATTATGTTCAAACCTAAAAGAACATGTGAACTTTTACAAAGTTAGAGATATATAACAAAGTCTCAAATTTCACCCTCTTTTTTTTTCTCCTCCCGTCCCATTAAATTTATATTATTATCAGGGCAAAAAACTCAATTAAGCCAAGGTGAGGAAATTTTTACCCAAATCCGCCAAACCAAATTCTGGTTCATGAATCAACTAATGCACGTTTATATGTAGTTCAAACCAGTTAAATTCGAACTCCATTTGAACATAATTCGAATGATCCTGATTCAAATTAAAGAGAGAGGCAGACACACAGCAATTCGAATCAACTTGATTCGAATTACACACACACAGTAATTCGAATCAGGGTGATTCGAATTACCCCCAACACGCAATCCCAAGTAGTTTGACACAAGCTGATTCGAATTACACAATGTATAGTTTGAATTAGGCTGGTTCAAATTACAAAGGACCAGAGGTGTATATATATGGTGTGAACGTGAATTGATCTCATTAGAGTGGGAGAATAGCTAGTGAGGAGAGTTTTGTAGTTTTAGTTCACCACAGAGAATCGATTAAGAGGAAAACACGATCCGGTGTAAAATTCACCAATAAGGATCCTCTCAATATTTTCATGAGGCCTACGACGAGCTATGATGAGCGTTAATTCTGTACAACAGAAACTTGGGCTGGAAGGCGTGAAACGGGTTAAGAAGTTTTTTTATCGCATTCCAATCTCAATGCTGCAAGAAATCGTGAAGTATGATTGTTTCACGATCGAGAATGATGAGGACTAAAATAAACCACTAACATAAACCACATGCAAAACCACTAACAGAAACCACATGCAAAACCACTAGCATAAACCACTTGCAAAATCGCATGCATAAAGCACTAACATAAACCACTAACATAAACTGCTAACATAAACCACATGTAAAACCACTAACAAAAACCACATGCAAAACCACTGCCATAAACCACTTGCAAAACCGCATGCATAAACCACTAACATAAACCACTAACATAAACCACATGCAAAACCACTAACAAAAACCACATGCAAAACCACTGGCATAAACCACTTGCAAAACCGCATACATAAACCACTTCCAATACCGATAACATAAACCACTAACATAAATCACCAACAAAACCGCAAACAAAACCACTAAATTAAACCACTTGCAATACCTCTAACATAAACCACTAACATAAACCACCAATAAAACCACAAGCAAAATCACTAAAATAAACCACATGCAAAACCACTCACATAAACCACATGCAAAACCACTAAAATAAACCACAAAAATAAAAAATCAAACTACTAACCTCGTTGTTGATGACCCCAGCTATGTGAGCAACTCCATCTAAATGATATAGTCTTTCCGGATCGTCCCCCATCAGCTAGGTATCCTGCTTGAACCTTTGTCAGAGCGAATCTGGGTCGTTTTCTCTGGGATTCGGTGGGGTATGAGAATGGGAAAGTGATTCGAATGAGGTGGGTTCGAACTCCTTTTATAGCCGAATCCAGTGTAATTCGAAACAACCCATTCGAATTACTACTAGAGGCAAAACGTGAGTAATTCAAATCAACCAGATTCAAACTACTTGGGATTTTGTGCATAGGTATAATTCGAATCAACCTAATTCGAATTAAGCAAAGTGTAATTCGAAACAGGTTGATTCGAATTAGTGAGTGTATGCGTGTGTGTAATTCGAATAAAGTTGATTCGAATTACATGTATTTTGAGTTTGAATTGACCTGGTTCGAACTACATAGAAACGTGGTTTGGTTGATCTATGAAGCAGTTTTCGGTTTGACTGATTGGTGTAAAATTTTGCTCACCTTAGCTTATTATTGTGATTTACCCTTATTATCATCTAACGAGAGATCTGCCATTTTAATAGATATAAGTTCTTTTAAAAGAATGAACTCAACACAAAATTTTTTAATATATATAT
>NC_029773.3:11428961-11476755 GCF_000817695.3 Arachis duranensis | reverse complement strand
TAAAATAAATAAAGATTTAAATAGATAAAAAAATAAAATTAAAATTGAAAAGGAGTAAATTTCTTAAAGAAAAAAAATTAAAGTAAAAAGCTTGAAGTAAAAAAGTAAAAAAATTATGTAAAAAAATAAAATAAAATAAAATAAAATAAAAGTTTATCCTAGATACTCCATAATCTTCTGTTATATCAGTATGATTGAAAATTTGCAGAATTTTAATATAACTATAAAGTATTCAGATTAAAATCTCAAGCTCTATTTATGTTTTTCTTATTTATAGACCACAATATTAAATTACTGAGTATTTTTTCTTTTTTCATTATCTATCTTCACCCTTGTTTTTTTTCTCGGTCTCTCACAGTCCACCACAATTTTATCATCCAAGTTTATCATCCCAAGTCGTTTCTTTTATTTTGGTCTCCAAGCACGTAATGTATCGTGCTACTAAATTAAACCACATGCGATCAACAAATTTCGATCTATATTTTTTTCAACTCGACTCATATCACATATGGTGTAATTGATATTCTATTTTATTATGGTCAAATTTTGTAATCAGTCAAAATTTTGTGCTAATAACTATATTATAAAATTAAAAATTAGAGAATGTTTATCATTTATTTCTGAGATGTGAGTTTACTTGACAAGTGTGATATGTTTGATTGTTCGTTTATAAGAAATAATGATCTATTTTAGGAATAATTAAACAACACTTCAAGAATTGGGTAGAGACTCCTGCTAGAAAGAATGAACGCAATAAGTAATTGATTATTTTTTGTGCTATCATTTGAAATACTATTTAAGAATCAAAAAGCAAGTGTTATGGAAGTTATCAACAAATCAATTAAAAATTATAAAAAATGGATTGATTTTAATCCTTCTAGTTGCTAATAATGTCAAAAATGACTACATAATTTTTTGTTTCGTTATCTAATAATTTTGTATTTTTTAACTGTTCCATCTTATTGTATATGTTGAGTTTTTTTAATAAAAAAAATGATCCTTACATTCTAACTCAGTCAAAAGCAATAATAAGGTGGAATTCTAAATAAATTCTTTTTAACATTATAAGTCGATTATAAAGTACAATAATCGACCGCATTACTGCAATTAATAAAATACTGATAACTAATCATAGTACAACGACTTAGTTTCATTTTTCTATAAAAGAATTTCATAAAAAGAAAAGGAGGTACGTTTTTTTTATCTAAAAAAATGTCACACGAAATTTACATATATTATCTTGAATGTTGAGAATATTGTTGTAAGTATCTTTATATTCATTATAAAAAAAGATATACCATAATATTGTAAGAGATAAATTATACCTAAAAACTATATCTACACAAAAATAATATATATTTTTATTTATATAAAAAATTGAAAATAAATATAATAAATTGATAATTCTCTTACAAAAGCTTTAATGAACTGATTGAACTCTGTATTTGTTACTCTCTATGGAAAACTAAAAAAAAAATTCATTTATAAATTTCTATCTTATTTTCCTTCCCAATATAGGTAGGTATACATAAGAGATCTCTCTTGTAAATAAGTGCTATGATAAATCCTATACATATATAGTAACCATTATAAAGTATAAACTCCATTCCGAGAAATTGAGACACGTGAAGAAGATAAGTGCCGCAAATTTTATTGCCGACCAAACAAAGCCCCATGAATTTCGACACATTTCCAAATTCCAATTATTCAGTCGCTTTCAGTTATTTATACAAGTATAATCCAATGCAACAAACAAGGCTGAATTTTAGACATTTTAATTTACGAGACTATTATATATCGGAAATTATTTCTAAAAAAATGCATGGATGTGTGTAATGCAAGATCATGATAGATTGATAGTAGAGTCATGAATTGTACAATTATCGGCCCATAGAAATCAGTGGCTGCTATTTCTTTTCATAGAAGTTGGTGGGTTCGATTTTGTTTAGAAAGGCTAGAATATTATTAAAATTTATTATTTTCAGTTATTATTTAATTATTAATATTAAAAAAGATAATTAAAATATATTATTAAATTATTAAATTAAAAAAATAAAATTAAAACATTTAATTAATAATTAAATAATAATAAATTTTAATAATTTTTTAATATTTTTCTTTTTTTAGATACTGGCGTATGTATAGTGATGTGCACAAATTTTTTCGCACAAATTTTATCCACAAATTAAAAAAAAAGTTCCTATATTTTGTAAAAAAATAAAAAAGACAATATACTTAAAACATCATATTTTAACCTGACTCATATTAAAACATTTTAGCCATTTTTCATTTTTAGTATATATAATGGATAAAAAATGAACAAAAATAAACAAGACACATTATGGCCTCGTGTCATGACCCTCCAAAGTGCATGACACTATTGATATCCCATCTCTCCGAATTTGCACGTTTTTGTAAAATTTTTCTTCTTAATGTTGATTGAAATTTGAAAAACCAGTACACAAGTCACAATATAAAAAGCTCATTAATGATTATCCTTTTCTTTTTCTTTCCTTATTCTTATTATTGCTGGTTTGGTAATTGGTCTTTATATACATAAAACCCTCCCACACATGACACAACACCCAATAGTACTCAACACTCAAAACTATTACATATTCATGTAGGTAAAAACAAGACAAACCCCCACCACACAGACAGTAGTCAACACTATACATAATTGTTCAATTCGCTCTTTATTTATATACACCATGACACCTCAAAAAGATAGGCACAAAAGGAGGGAAAAAACTCAAATAATTATTAACAATTTTCTTATCCAACGTATTAGTTTTAAATAAAAATATTGATAAATTAATTTATGATGCTTTATAATATTAAGAAAAGTTAGTTTCTAACAAAATAAATAAATAAATCTGTCTCTTATTAATTTTTTAAATTTTAATTAATTTAATCCTGCAACTAATTTATATTAGAAACTATAATATTTTCTAAATTTAGAAACTAATTTATATTATCATTTTTAAGAAATATTAGAGGATAATTTGTTTAATATTGTCAAGAATCAAGTTGTTATTCTTTTATTAGAGATTAATTTATCTTATACAAAAGTTATTAAGATCAGAATTAATCTTGAATATTCCTTAGAAAAAGAATAAAAAAACGCTATAGTTTGGAAAGTTGAAGTGCTCATGTCTTGTTCATGAGTATTGATGCTCTAATGGAATCGTTTACCGAATTAATGTTGAGGACTGGAGATTTATTATAAGAGTTTTTGGAATAAATGGATAAGGACAAGCCATTAACAGGGCGTTCATAGATCATATACGTAGATTTGAGTATTTATGTTTATATATATTATTTGATCTATAAAATGAGTAGATCAATCTACACTCTAATCAGATCGGATCTCAGATATCATATCTATAGCCATAATTTTGATCTACATACCTATCGATCCTTACAAATAATAAATAATATATGTTGTATTTATGTTTAATTTCGATTAATATTTATTATTTATATATATTGTATTATTTTATTTTTGTTATTTAAAAAATTGGTTTAATAATATTTTAAGAATAAATATGTAAAAAAAAAGTAAAAAAAGGGCCTAGGGTGAAAATGGGATTTTATTTCATTTTTTATAGAAATAAGCTTTTTAATATATTTTTTATTTTGCGAATATATCCAATATCAAATTCGATCTAATCCACGTATGTGCGGATCGAAATATCGAATCGAATCCGAACATAAAAAATTGCAGATATTAGATCCAATGAGTTTAATGCGGATCGGATCGAGATTTTGCTCATCCACAAAAATCCCAAACCATTACTGTGCTTGTCTCTTATGAGTTATGACGCATCTTTCGTACCAAGAACCAACAACAAAAACTATGGTGATCTCCATTATTTAAGAGGAGTTATTTAAGTTAGTTAAGCACATCATCATAGAGGTAGGTTAGTTTTTTATTAGTTCTGTTAGAAGTTGCACTCTCTGACATGTGAAGTTAGTTAGAGATTATCTCAACTTGTAACTTCGAATATTACTCTTGTTTTTTTAGGTATTTAGTTCTTATGAAGTACTACAATCTTATTTAATTTAGGAAACACTAGAAGACCAACATTTTTAGTATTAAAAAGTAGAGAATTGACAAGTATTAGTTCGAATGTAAAACAAAAATAAGACAAAAAGTATTAATCTCTATCATTTTTCTTTTTTTAACCATGCCGGATCTTACTCTTGCCAAGACACTATATGTCGCAAATATATTCCAAGGGTAACAACCCCATGAAAAGTAGCAGCGTTACTACAGATTTGGGGACATAACTTCTCTATAACCAATAAATATTTGGTGAAATTTTAAAAATGTTGAAACATAGGAGTTAGGTAACAATTGTTTTCCATCGTATAACTTATAAAGACACAAAAACTTACTCATGAACCTTATAAAATACACCGGGACTAAACTCGAAACTCTAACCCAAGTTAGCATAACAACACAAAGGGCCAGAAAAAAAAAAAAGAAAAAGAAACAAAGACCACCCATAATTAAAGAAGGATAAGACAAAGTTTACTAATCCTATTGTACAATCTGTGTTGATGCCTGTGCTGCAATATGCAGGCAAATCAAAGAGAAAAGTATATTTTTTTGGTTCTATCATCTTTGCCCATTGTATGGGTATAGACTACAAAGCTTATTTATTTATTATGCTGATTCTCCACGATTATCCAGCATACATCTGCAATATGCAAAAATTGTTAAAACGAAGAAACTGATTACGAATTTAGGATATCAAACAATACAATCAAAACTAATGCTATAGATTTCAAGGCACTAGTTTTACTTATAAATTAAGCATCATCATTTGAATCCATTTATACGAAGATTCTATCATTATATTCATGCCAAATCATGCAGCAGGTTAAAAAAAAATTTAAAAGTCTATATTAACATTCAGAGCTAATTGAGAAGAATCTCAGTTGGTTTATACTTCATATCATTCACGTTGAGATGAACATGGATCATACAAAAATTTCTGTTTAGATGCTTACCATCTTGATCTAATCCCAATTTTCCTTATGTCGCGCAATTGAATAGCTAAATCTTGAATAAATTGCTTCCCGTCATCTCCGCTTCGAAGAGAATTAAATATATGCTCAAGAAGATTATGATTAAATTCGATTGCTTCCAACCTTTCACTAAGGTCTGATATTTCATTTTCCAGAGCATCCAATTCGACTTCTTTCCTGGAATGATTGTTCCCATTACTATGAGAACAATCATCACTATCTAAAGAAGCTGAGCCATCCTTATCGGTATGATTTCCATTAGACATATTATTAACATTTTTCTGCATGGATGAATCAATTTCTTCTTCACCATTAGAAGATCCTTGTTGATCCAGTTTTTTTCCTTCAATCTTTTCAGAGGAAACCTCATTACCATAAAGTTCTTTAAGCCTATTTTGCAAGCTTTTCAAGCGATTCAAAATGCATTGCTTTTCCTCTTCAAAGTCTAAAGGTGAGGAGGTTGCACCAACGGGATCTTCATCACGGATTTTGGATACCTTGGTCAGCTTTGAACCGGAAATGGTTACAGCATTTGTGATATCTGTGGCAGTTTTTTGTTCTGCAACATTTTCTACCTTCAAATTAGAAATTTGGACCATAGGCTCCTCTGGCCAGTTCTCCCTATAAAATTCCAGCTCTGCTTCTAAATCTTGTAGCTCTTTTTCCTTTTCCGTCAGTAGATCGTTAACTTTGTCCAATTCATCTCTATCATATTCTGCTTGCTCTTCCATCATTCTTAGATATTGCAGAGCTTCCATTTGCAGTGCTGCCTTCTCCTCCTGCAACCTGGTAATCATATTCATTGTTTGATTTGTGGCAATGGCAGAAGCATTTCTTTCTTCCTCCAGTTCCTTTTGCAAGGCCTCCAAGCATTTTTTGTCATACTCAATTTGTCGCTTCAATTGATCAATAATAGACTCCCCTTCAATTTCATTAACTTTGCTTCCATCCAGATATTCAAAATCAGATCCTACCGAGGATGAACTTGAAGGTGGCTTAACTTCATTTGAATCCGAGGCCTCAACGTGTCTCTCGGTGGACTGGACATGGTTCGCTAAAACCTCTGAGTTATCAGACCCACTAGCTGTGACGTTTTCTTTGGTGGAGACAGGAGACTGACTCATGTTGTTTGAGTTCTCTTGAGTATGGCTTAAAGGAGAAGAATCACTTACCACTTTATCAGTTTCCCCAGATGCTTTTTGTCTTGTATCAATCTTCTTTGTGTCTTTCCTATCCTCTTCGGTTGCAAGCTCCACACCACTTGATTTTGTAACATCTTCAGCTGGCAACATTTAAGAAATCAAATGTTAGATTAAATTTTCAATTGAAAAAACAGACACACAAGGAGAAAAGTTTACATTTATTTAGTGATGCTGCAATGCCATCCAAAGTCATAAGCTCGGATATGGAAGTGGGAAGAGAATTCTGAGAAGGAGAAGTTGTTTTCACACCATCAGATTCTCTACGAGGAATTTTCTCTGCGTTAGGTGATGACGGAACATCGTCTAGTGAGATGAGCTCAGGCAGCTCGGAACTAGATTGATTTTCTGGCTTCAAATTAATTTCTTCCGGGACATCATGGTGCTTGCTAATCTTAGGTTCCTCAGATGAATCCGGACGTGACGGCATGGCTTTGGGGGAACTAATATTGGGATTTGGAAGATTCAAACCTCTTAGAACATGTCTTGGGGGAACTACTGGTTTAAATCGAGATGTATGGCCAGGTAATACACTAGCTACATCATCATCAGAAAAAGGAAAATCAGACTCAGAATCAGAATAAATTTTCGGCTCATTGTACACCACACGAGATGGTTGACGATGAGAACGCTTATCTTCTGATCCTGAAGATTGGCCCTTTGTTTTCTTCAAATTATCCCGGTGATTTGAACGGCTTTGCCTTGGCACTTGTGGCAAAGGAATGTATGGTGGCTTAATAAAAGTTCTCTTAGGTGATTTCAGTTGGATAGATCTCAGGGCATTTTGCTCTGACTTGCAAAGCTTGTCGCAGCCAGTGCACGTACTCGGCCCCTTAGCGCCATTTAGCGAGTCTTTGGATAGAGACGGGCTTTGGGAACTAGAACCACCATTAACCATTCCCAATTTACCAACCAACAACTTGTGAGATTTCATGTTCGGTTTAGTGCTGGTAGTGCATGACAGAAGACAATCATCACACATTCTTTTTCCATCTGCAATCTTCCCATGAGCATGATATGAAGCCAGAGATGCTAGTTCGGATCTGTGGTCGGTGCAAAACAGGTTCTGATAGAACTCCTGCTTATCTTTACCAAAGAAACGATCCAGCCTAGTGCATAGCAAACAAGGGAATTGCAAATGGCAATACCTTGCAAACCTTGCAAGGAAATATGATAGCGCGGATTCGAAAAACAGCAGAAAGATCAAGAACCACTCACAAACTGCAGATGTAAGAAGGGTTGCTCCATGCACCCCCATTGTTCTGCCGAATGAAGTTCTGCTTCCACTAACTGCTGCCAACTCCGCCGCACGAATTTCTCTACAAATCCAACAGATTCATAGAGAAGATATGCGTTCCTCAGATACAGCCACCCAACTCAACCCAAAATTTATGAATCTATGTTATCATAAATCTCAAGGAGCTAGGGCTAGAAGGCTACATATAAACAAAGAAGCAAAAAATGGCCATCATGAGAAGTTAATCAAATTAAGATAAATGCATTAAATTGACACAAACATTTAACTATTAACAAGTTTTTCAGACATGATCATAATCAGAGACAGCACAATCACAACAACAAATCAACAATAACAATAACATTAATTAAATTGAGCAACAACAAAAATCCCCAAAACTCCTCAGATAATGACACCAACAATCAAAACAAACAAATAAATAGGAACAAAAATGCAGGTTGAATTAAAAGAAATTAAATGATGAAAATGAAATGCACTCTTCCTCTTCCAACTGATTAATCATTACCTATTTAATAATTGGGGAATAGCCACAAACACAAACCGTTGAACGAATTCAAACCAAACCCAACCATCACACATTATATCAACTAGCAACCGAAAATTAAATTATCATCATAAATATATAAAATAATTGTGGAACACAACAAGCAAAATAAATTCAAGAGGCACGAATTTCAAGAGGGAAATTCTGCACCGAAAATTATGATTGCTATGCAAAATAATTACAAAAATTAACAGGATGAAATAAAAAATCATATACGGAATTGAAAACGGAGAAAAGTGTTTTACCTGTTTCTGCAACTTCAGGAGAAGGAGGGAGATGAGGAATAGAGGCAATTTCTGATCATATATGGAAAAGAATATGTATATCTTTTTTCGTTTGGGAAAAAATAGAATAAAATAAATAAATAATTAACAAAAAATAGAAAATACGGGGATGAAGAATAAGGCGCGGAGTGACATGCATGTCCCGCGCCGGTGGATCGAGTAACCGTTGAAACCAACGGCATTTGATTTGTTTGTTAGTAAATGAAAGAAAAAAAGATAAATAAATAAATTGTACTATGAAATATTAAATCAATAATTTATTTGGCTAATCAAAATAAAGTTTGAAGATACAATGAGAAATTTAATTGTTTGCCAAGTTTCTATGTGGAGAATTTTTGTTAAAAATACGAATTAAAAATATTGGATTATTAGACTAAAAAAATTAGACTAATAACAAAAAATATTAGTAAAAAATAATAAATTTTGTTAGTTTCTGAATCAAGAATTTAATTTTAATATATTGATAGTATAAAATATTTTATACAGTTATGTAATCATATTTATTTATTTAGATGATTATTTACGAAGTTAACAAAAATAATAGTATTTTTGATGATGTAGTATGACATGATTTGATGTATGTGTAAATCTATTTTGTATTAACGGTACATTAAAATTAAATTTTTGTATCAAGCCAGGAGTAAATAGTCATTTCTAACCATGTAAAATTTGACCATTCACAAAATTAATCACATAAAATTTAAATTAATGTTGTACTCGTAAAGGAGGATTTTTTTATTTAAATAAATTAAATAAATAATTTATTTACTTAAATAAACAATTTTAAAAATTATTACGAAAATAGGTGGGATTACTTATCTCGTTTACGTTAAGTAAGTGCGCGTGACATATGTATATTTCGTTTACACTGTAAACAAGATACATTAAGACAAATTTTCAACTGCTATAAAAGGATGTGAAACCCTTGGCATTCTCCACATATATTTCATATCTTTTTCTCCGTTTTTCTACAAAAAAATAGGCAAAAATGTCCAGTAGTAGCGGATATGTGGTTGTCTGTGTGTATCTCAATTGTCGTATGAGAAACAGTGACAATGTGATGATATTTGAGTGTGAGAATCCATTACTGTTGCGCAGCACCGTTCGGTAGTGGAGTTTTTCAGTTTTGCTTATTTCAGCTCTAGGGCAATGAACATGTGAGATTCATGTTTGAGATCCGTTGAGTTTAGAAAATTAACCCAAGTGATGAACAAACATTATTATGTAATTTTCAATTGTTTATTTAATGTATTTGATCTAGTGTGCATGAAAATAATATTATTAGCCCATAAATGAAAGTCATCAAGCCCACAATTGTTAGTCCATCGAACCAAGTCAAGCCCAATCACAAACCAAATATGAGGAAACAAGAAAATGAGCCCAAAAGACCACAAGCCTCATACGGCTACCTACTTCCACTCTTGGTTAATTGACCTCTAAATTCATTTTAATTAATTTCATTGAAACTTCCATTGAAAGCCAAAAGTCCTCGCTTCTCTCTCCTCTCTCTTCACTTCGATCACGTCACTCACTCAGCAAGAAAGAAAGAAATAAAAAGAAAGTGCAGAGGCTTTGGAGCATTGAAGGACAAAAAATTTGTTGCCAAAACGAAGCAAGAAGAAAGGGCTACAATCGAGTATTGAGTTGTATTCGGTCAGAGCTTTTCAAAAAGCATCTTCCCTCATTTGTGCTACACCAAGAAATCAAGAAGAAAACAACAAAGTCTCAAGCACAAATCGAGCAACCATGGAGAAATCAAAGTCAAAACTGAGAAACAGAAGATCAACACTCAAAAATAAAACTTGGAGCCAAAGCAAGGCTCTACGTTCAAGATTGAAGAAGTTTGAAGAAAAAGGATGAGAGAGAATGGGTGAGTTGCATGCAACAGATTCAGTTTCTCTCTCTTCTCTCATGAAATCGCTGCAAAACTCTGATGATGGAGAAGAAGACAGTGTTAGGGTTGAACTTGATTCAACCTTGGAAGCTTCACTCTTCTATAATAAGGGTGAACGGCCAAGGGTTGAAGGCAAGGAGAGTAAGTAAAAAGCACTGAGTTCAATTCTCATAGCTACCTAAACTGATTGAGTTCTTCTCCTTCATGTTGTTCATTTAGTATTTTCTTTTTCTCAGTTTAGTCTGTCTGAGTCTCATTTAAAAAGACAAACATGGTGAGGTTTGTAAGAAAAAGACAATGAGAGATAAAAGGCAGTGAGTTAAACAGTGATAAAAAGTCATAAAATGTCTCAGAGATTCTTTGTACATCTTTCTATTTTGTTTCACCCTTACAAGTTGGGTTAGCACTTGGCAGTTGAAAGCTAGGTTGAGTCCTAGTCAAATTCAGATTAGGTTAGAATCTGGATTTGTCCCAGATAGGATTGGGGAGATCCTAGGGAAGCATGGGTGTTTGTAATCTTGAGAAAGAGATAGTAAAATTCCATCATGATTGTGATGGAGACTGGATGTAGGCTACATTGCACTAGGTAGTTGAACCAGGATACATCTGTGTGTTACTTCTTCCTCTCTACTTCGATTTTGGCTCTATTACTCAAGAGACAAAAATAAGTATCTCTCAACTCATTACAAGACTAAAGCAAAAATATCTCTTAAGATTCTTTGAAAAAGCAAAAAGTATTTCTAAAAGAAAAGAAGCTAAGATTCAACCCCCCTTCTCTTAGCAACTAATAACCATCAAGACCCATGGGAGAATCATGGCAGAACAAGTGATGGAGCTTTCTATCGAGGTTGGTGATGTTGGTGGTAGTGGTTCTGTCCACTTCACCTTTGTACAGGATGACCTACCTCTCGCACCACCACCAATTCATGTTGCCAGTCCAGTGGAAGACATAGAGATGGATGATGAAAACTCCGATGAAGAGTATGTTGCGGATAGCAACGATAGTTATTCCTCTGAAAATGATGAGGAGGAAGAGTTTGTACCGGAGACGCCGGCCGAGATAGCAGTGTGTTATGTTTTGCCTCCCCCACCCGATTCCGACGTTATTAGATATACCAAGTCACTATCATACTATGGATCTGGATGCCATGCATGAGAAATTTGTGTTTTTCAACACTGGGAAAGAGGATTACAACCTAGACAGTGGGGTAGAGTTTCGAGTCGACCACACATTCAAATGCAGAGATGCAGTAATACAGGATGTGAAGAACTACAGCTTCACAGAAGTGCTGAGTACCGAGTGGTCGAATCGGAACGATTAAAGTACCATGCGCATTGCAGTCAAGCTGTAACTGGATGTCCGGAGTCTCCATGTTGCCCTCCGACAGAACCTCAGATACTGGTGAGTTTAAGTTTAATTGTGGTGTATTTACTCATTTATGATTGTTATATCTTATGTAGTTCCTGACCAAGAATGTTTTATTTCGTTAGGGAGATCCGGAGGGTTGGTGGAGCGCATAATCGTTTAGCACCCACCATGTCCCAAAACCATCGACAGTTGGATAGCAGCCTCATCTGCAAGGTCATCCTACCGTTGATACAGACCAACTCATCTATCAGCATCCCTGTTAGGGGTGTGCACGGGTCGGTGAAACCGGGTTTGATGTGACTCAAACCTGGCCCGAAATATGCACCGGGTCCATTTATGAGATCCGAATCTGACCCTAGACCCGATGAAACCTATACCCTTTCGGGCCACAACTATATCGGGTGAAAATCGGGTAAAAATCGGGCCGTAAACATTATATTACTTTGATACTTTCTTATAAATTAGTATGTAAAAATATTCAAATTTCTAAGACTCCAACCATTATTTGACATGGTAAAATTCACTTAGAAAAATATAACAAGAACCAATTCTTCTCTAAAATTAAAGCATAACCATAATCAATACTAATATTGCCTAATAATACATAATATTTAAATCAATACAAATAACACAATATTATGCATTAGTCTAAAGTTTTATGCATTTTAAATATAAAACATTAACTTATAGTCTTATATATAATGACTAATAACACAAAATATTAAGGTTTACAATACTTAAATTTCACATAATAATAGCCATCATCCATCACTAATAATACAAAATATTTATTGTGTATGGTGACCGAGCCACCGGGCCGATTTCGGGTGACCCGAGCTATGACCCGGACCCGACCCGAAATAATGATCGGGTCTATTTTTGAGACCCTTATCCAGTCTGAGACCCTTACCCAGTCCTAGACCCGATGAAATCATACCAAATTAGCCCCTAAAGTGTTCGGGACCGGGCCGGGTCTTCGGGTCAGGCCGGGCCATGCACATCCCTAATCCCTGTGTTGCAAGGTGCAGTTCGGCAAAGCTATCACTTCAAACCCTCCTATAGAAAGGTTTGGATGGTGAAGCAAAAGGCAATTGCACAAATATACGGGGACAAGGAGGAGTCATACAACAATGTGTCGAAGCTTCTACAGGCACTACAGAGTTGTTATCCTGAAACGATATGTGAGCTCAGGGACGTACTTTACTATGACGGGCACCTTATGGTCCACGATTATATTATGTTAGACAAAGTCTTTTGGACATTTTTCCATCTTGTGTTGAGGCTTTCAAACATTACGAGCCATTTGTTTCTATCGATGGCACGCATTTGTATGGCAGATACGGTGGTGTGAAATAAATAAATATTTGATATCTCAATATGTAATTATTGGTTTGTTATAAATATTTAATTAAAAAGTACATGAATCAATATATATAAATAAAAGTCAACATCTAATGTCCATGTACTCAAAAAGTTAATAATTTTTAAAATTATTTATTTTAGTAAATTAAACATTTATTTAGGTCGTTTAAATAACAAATCCTATTTAAAGGACTAAATTCTGTAATTAGGTTTTAATGCATTTACTATGTATAACTACCCTGCTTAGCTATATGCAATTCCAAATCGAAGAATAACTGGAAGCAAATGGAATTACCAGGAAAATCGTAGGGCTAACCTCTTTCATCAGTAACTGATCTATTGACAGACGCCATCGGAGGATCCTCTACTTGTGCTGGTCCCTACTCTGCTGCATCAACACTATTAACCTGTCACCGGTTACAAGAATAACACGAGTTCAATTTACGAAATGTGATAACGAGTTACAAATTCAAAACACAAGCAAGACATAAACAATTGTTACCTCGCAGCCATGGGATACATGAAAACCTATCGGTCAGGTGGACACCATTGGAAAAATCTCGGGTATATCCAGGACATCAACAGCGGAGTGCAGCCGGTGATGTCTGTCGTGCCTCGGTGTATTGCAGAGCACAGCAAATGGTATGTCCATACAAGCACTATTTAATTTTTAATAACTTATTATATATTTAATTAAATCAATTTAATTTTGATTGAACTATTAAACCAATAAATTAATCATTTGACCAGTTTAATTTTCACAACCTCAAATAAAAGTAACTAATTATTAAAATTAAAGTTGACTCTCTTAATTTTTTTTTAATTTTCAAATTATCTCTATTTTATTATTATCTTTAACCTCTTTCTTTGTTCTTTATCCGAACAAATTCTTCCCAAAATCAAAATCAGAACCAAAATTAAAACTAGAATGAGCAATCAAATCTTACATGATTAATTTAAAGGTGTTTATTATAGTGCCTAAAAGGTATTGTTTAATTATTAAAATAGGTAAAATAATTAATTTTTGATTTAAAAATATAAAAATTAAAAAAATTTAAATATTTTAAAATTATTATAAAAAGTCATTTAAGCAAAAATTAATCACACCAAACAAAAAAATCCCATAGAATTGACCTAATTTAAATTGGACATCATCTTTTGTGGTGTTCGGTCAATAAGGCTCGCTGAAAAAAATTAGAAGATTAAGGCCATCGTTTCCAGAGTCTATCAGCGCACGCAGACAATACTGATTAGAAGGGATCGGTCAACCAGATAGTTCCGTAATTTTGCAGACCCACGATATAAACAAATAATAATATTTGGCTAATCAAAATAAAGTTTGAAGATACATAGTAATGTACATTGACCAGTAGAATCTTGATATTGTTGTTTTATGAAAACAATTTAATAAGTAGCATAAAATTATTTTTTTAAGAATACTGTTAGGGAGTTAATAGTCTAAGTGTATAATATATATAATGGGCTATTAAATTATAAAATAAACATCACCCATATTATTCATAAGAAAAAGTATAGGGTATCAATATATTATCTGCCAAATTATTACCAATAATGACTAATTATTATATTTTAAACACATATATAAAGAGACACATCCAAAAAATATATCTATAAAGATACTTCTATTAAACACAGCTATAAAAAAGACATTTTTATTAGACACATATACAAAGACACTTCTATTAAACATAGTTATAAATAAGAGTTGGCAGATGTTGCCAGAAACGTTGTTGATAACGTAGCGGGATTGTATTCATAATAACTATCCGAATACTAGAGATAATAAACATCTCATCCTAAAAATTTAAACTAATTTTGGGGTTCACCAAAGATCTTGACCTTTTGAATTTAGAATTTTAATACCATATTATGATACCACTCATTCCAAAAGTTTTAGCTGATGAAAAAAAATAATACTAATAATTATATCTCTAATACTTTTTAAACCTCTATTGTACACATTATACAAATATTTCATTGATTTTTTATACTTTCTCTTCTCTTAAAGTAACCAATAAATAACATAAAAAGAAATAGTACAAATATTTAAAGAAAGGATAATTATAATGTACAGATTGTGAGTTATAGATATTTGGACAGGAAGAAGGCAGAAGTGACAAGTGTTCATAAACGTTGCGGCTGGGAGCAGCTTGCAAGTCTCTGCGGAACAGTGCGGAGCTGCTGAAGCTGGAACAGTGAATGGCTTCGTTTGTTGTTTTTTTTAGGAATGTCAAAATGAATTGTTGGAGCTAAACATGCTGTTGCAATGATTGGGTCTCGAGACCAAAAATATTGCAATAAGACCTTGGTTGATGCAAGTGGATTTTTTATTTAAATAAATAAATTAATTATAATAATTAACGAAATAAATAATTTAAAAAATATTTATCGAAATAAATATTCTTCTCTTATCTCGTTTACACTGTGAATGAGATAAGACAGTTGGACGCGAAATGTGTATATCTCGTTTATATGTATTTTTTAAAAAAAATAAAAAAAATAAAAAAATTAATATTATCAATAATCCAAACTTTTAGCATGCAATTAGGACATAAAAAGGTTAGTAGAAGAGATTAAAATGGATATGTTTGATCAATTAGTACTAAAAAGGTTGATGAAAAGTGAGAAGAGAATGAAAACGGTTATCTCTTACGTTACCTCCCACTATCCACATGAGAGATAACCGTTTCAATTCTCTCTCCATTGTCCCATTAATTTCTCCTAACAATTGGCAAACAGTTATTTTTATTTTTCAAATTTAAATCAATCCAACTGGATCATAATTTAATTTAAAATTTTTTAAAATGGATATGTTTGATCAATTAATACTAAAAAAGAATACATGAACAAATTTTATTTAAATTATGATCCAATTGGATTAATTTGAATTTGAAAAATAAAAATGCCATTTGCCAATTGGTAGGAGAGATTGATGGGATATTGGGAGAGAATTAAAACGGTTATCTCTCACATGGATAGTGGATAACGGGAGATAACGTGAGAGATAACCGTTTCAATTCTCTTCCTACTATTTCCATCCATCTCTCCTAATAATTGGCAACGGTTATTTTTATTTTTTAAATTTAATTCCCAGTATCCCATCAACCTTTTGAGTACCATATTCTCACTCCTCTACATACTTCTCTTTTCAGGAAATGGACGAAGAAGCTTATGAAGAGTTTTTGAGTTTAGCTTATGTGATATGGATGTATTAGTTTAGTTATTATTATTCTTTTCTCACCATTAAGATTATAATTTGTAAGAGGGATAGTGTAACACCATACTACATAGAGTTTTACACTTAAGTCGTAGAACAAAGGTAATGTGGTGTTACGGACCTCTAAACAGCAAAATAAATACATAATAGAGAAGAGGATAATACACTAGGAGCCTTGAAGCAAAACAGGTAAACAAAAATCGCGGAAATGAAAAGCGCAATGCTCAACGGAAAGGATTACTTGCGTGCTAAGAAACCTAATAGGAAGATGATAAGGGTAAGCAAAAGAGTAACATAAGTATCCCCAAAATACACCAAAATACCAAAGTAACTCCTAACTCTCCCTCAACCTCTAAGAGGAGCAGCATACACAAGTTACTTGAAGAGTAAGCTAAATACATATATACAAACAGAAAATCAAAATACACCCAAGGACTACTTCACTTCCCAGGATCCAGACGCCTAGTGAGGAGCCTCTCGACTTGCATCTGAAAAACAACAATACAATATGGAATGAGAACCGGAGGTTCTCAGCATGGTAAAAGTGCCACGCGTATAAATAAATCCCAGAACATACAATTAATAACTCCAACACCTCATAATTTCAATACATATTCATCAATAATTTATTCCAACAACATTACAAAACTACTCATTAAATGCAATTAACAAATTCAACTTATCCCATGGTTCCTCTATCCTAAGTTTTTACAACACCGTAAATATTAAACGTGCGAAACTTAAATCATACATTGGCCGATCACTTAGTTTCACCCAAGGCAGCCTCACAACACAAATCACAGCTCCTCTAAGCTCAATTAAAACAGCCCCAAAATAAGCCTTGATCACCAATAAGCCTCTAAGTACTCCCAATTCAATTCCAATACATATATACCCACTTAATCTACACCTAATTCATATACATGTTCCAATTTCAGTTTTTTCATTATAAATACAAGATTGAACTAGGGTTAGGGTGTTCTTACCATACCCATATGCTCAATAGCTTGAGCCCATAAGTCCCGGAAGCTAACTTGAACCTATAACACAAAAATTGGACAAGATTTCACTATAGGATTTCAATTACACCAAAGAAAGAGGAATAGAGATTCTAAATCTAATATGAGACTTACCAGTGAAATTTTTTCGGATAGAAAGGTAGAGCTCGACGCGCTGGACGTGTGACCACAAACGGTGCGGCGATCGGAACTCAAATGAGGAAGATACGATGGATCAAAGATGGTGAGGGTTTGAGAGCTTCTCCTCCCTTCCCCAAATTTGTTTGTATCGTTGCATGCAAATGGAGAAGAAGGAGCTGCTGTTTAGTTTAAATATTCGGGTCCGGTTTGACTCACGGGTCCGGTTGGACCCCGGTTCAATCGATTCGGTTCTTTCGATCCGATTTTGGGCCAAATTTTCGAAATTGGCATCAAAATTCTCGTTTTGACGAGCTCTATCTTATTTTGATATTAGTTTTGCATTTTTAGCTTTCCTAATTAAAATTCAATTTATTAACTAATAATTTATCAATTTTAGCGAGGTTTACAGATAGAAGTTGTATGATTTATATATCTATTATAGTAAATTAATTTTTTATTATAAATCTGTAAATCGTCTTTTTTACTTAATCTTTTGTAGCTGTAAATTCTTATAGTAGAATAAAAATGTTGTTTGGTTGGATGTAACTGAAGAAAATGAATTAAGTTGCAGACATGATTAAAGCCATGGTGTCGATCTAGGAATTGAATATGAATTTACTTGAACTGGGAATTTGTTAAAAAAATAATTGTTATTTTGAAATAATTTTTAGAAGGATAGTTAATGGTTGTTAGTTTTTATATTAAAAATCTAACAAAATTGACTAAATAAATTTTATGTTATTGTTTAATAACAAATACATAACATACACATTTGATTATATTTATAATGAAAATTTTATTTAATTTTTTTAAAATAAGAATAATAGAATTTTGAAGTATATGTTACTATACCGACCTTAATATTTTAGTGTTTTTTGTTAATAGTTAGATAATTTGACGACTATTTCTATTTTATAGTTACAAATATAATTACACAAAATTGGATTTAATTTTTATCAAGGATTTAATTATTCTGCTAGCTCTTATATCTTTTTTTTTATTTGATTTTTACACTATTTTTAATTTCATAAAAAGGACCATTTTATTTTAAAAACGTTAATATCTAAAATTATATATCTACATTTATTATCCATTTTAGATGCAAAAATTTAACTAGGTTCTTTTTTTAAAAAAATTTCTTTTCTCAGCCAATATTTTTATTTTCTTTTTTTTAAGAAACTCGTATGTCATTTTTTTTTCTTTCTTCGGTGGTTTCACAAAGTTTTTTAGATTGTTGTTTCTCTTTTCTTTCTATTTTATCTCTTATTTATTACACTATTATTTTTATTTGGTTTATTTACATTATTTATCTTTTATATATGACATTTTATTTAATATTAATATTACTTTTCAAAGTAAATGATAATTAATTATATAGATAAATATTTTTTGAAATGAATAATAATGAATTATGAACATAATTATTTCGCAAAGTGAATGATAGTTAATTATATAAATAATTATTTTCTGAAATAAAGGATAAATAATCATATAAATAATTTTTTTAAATGAACATATGGTAAGTGGAAATCTCTCAAAAAGAATTATGTATCACAATTGATTATTATTGCATTATTAAAAATACAATTTTCAGTTCCCTACTAAATGAAAGTAAGATATATCTCATCTTACTAAAATAATACCTAAATATTCGTAGAAGACATAATAAAAATACGAATTCATCTAAGATTAAAAAATTATGACAGAAAATTTATATCAAAATAACTCAACATTTAATTAAAACTATATTAATGTTTTATTTGTTTATTTTTATTTAAATATTATGTAACACATCATGTCTTCATCTCAGCTCTTGCTTGTATTAGACTCATATCAACTCTTTTTTGGGCATAATCTAAAAGGCCCAACTATGACAACAAAATCCCATTCTGAATGAAGTTATGCAGCCGGCTCAACCCAATCCTCCACTTAACCTCGCCAGCTTCTTGCTTGCTGCTTTCGGGCCAAAAAGAAATATTACGTGTTCACAGCAGATACAATAAAAATAAAAATCTATAAATTTGTACAAAAATATATCTGTACACTAGATGGACCTAGAAAGAAATCAAGAGTAGGTCACAAAAAATGTAAAACATAAGTTTTTTTGTTTGTATGTGGTTGTTAATTTTTTTTTGAGGACCCTTTTTTCATCTAATTTTGATGGAAGTGAATTCTCTCCAGTAAAAAAAAATTAGATGGTGTCCAGTATTTAATTTAATTATTCATTGTTTTTTTTCTCTTATTTATTTCTAATTTCACTTATAGAATCAAAAATGAAAAATCACACTGTATTTAATTAAATGTTAAAAAAATTGAAGAGAATTTATTTCCAACTTTGATAATCTCTGTCGCCTTGCATGTGCAACAATTTTATCAATGTGACTTTGGATTATGCGAGGATGCTTTTTGATATTCAGAACTCTGGCGGTGAATGGTGATGGCCTGAGGTAGGTTAAAAGATGTGCTATTGATGAATGATAGTATTATTGGAAGAGGTAAAATTGCCAATAAAAATGTTTGATTCAATGCCATTCTATCCCAGTAGAATCTTTTAACAAAGTTCGGTTGTATACTTTTTCATTTGAAATTCAATGGTACATCATAAAGATAATTATTTAATTTAATTTTCGAAAAATTTTGAAGAATTGCAATATATATTTAATTTAATACTATTATCATGTTTTTTTTTTCTATTCGCAATTTTTCTTTATAATGTATCGTGCACTATATTGCAATTTGCAAGGGTACACAAATATTAAAAGAAAGTTATTGGACGACTTAATCTCAATTGTTCAAATGATTTTATTGATATAAGTAGACATCATAAGTCCATAACATTACACCAGAGTACCACAGCATGCAAGAGAAGAAGCAGTAAAGAATTTTGACCTTACTTTATGGTGAGCATGTCACTTGTATTTTTTCCCTTACTGCTAGCTACTGCTCCTCCTAAGTATTCGCCTACATACTTGATTACTTTATAAAAGTTTGGGTTTATCTACTTTATGTCTTAAGGTAGTGTTTGGTTGTTCTCTATATTTTAGTGGGTGAGTTTTATGGTATCTTTTATTATAGTATTGAAATTGCCTAATTTGCTTTTAAATATAAAAAATAAAATATTTAAAATAAAAAGTAAAATATTTAGAATTTATTAAATATTATCTATTTGTTTTTTTTGGTAAGTTAGGCACAATCTCAAAGGTACCATAGTATTCACCATTTAGTGACACACGTCTTTTATTTGGTTGAGTGAGACTCTTTTTGATAGATATGAAAGATATTAAATTTATGTACCTCCAAATAATTGAAACATAACTTGTGAGACACTAATTTTTTATTCCTTTGCTTTTATTTAATTTTTAGAATCCCAAATTCACCTTTCCCCTCTTCTTTCGTGTATCTTCCACTTCCTTTCTGCAATTCCTTTTTAATTCACCATCCTTTATCCTCCCTCCTCCATCTTCCCTTCTCACTCTCCACAGCCACTCTTCCTCTTCCTCTTCAAGCCGCGCACTGCCTCTTTCTCACTCTTCCTCTTCATACACTACGCCTTTTCTCTCCGTTTCACCATCTTCCTTAAAAAATTAGAAATGAATTCATCTTCTTTGTCGATCATCATTGCTCCTCCGTCAAGAGCCACCACGTCTGCTCATCCTTCTTCTCTCTCGAAAGGCTTAGGTTTCAGGTCGTCATCCAGATTCGTCGCTAGCCTTGGGTTTCGATAGTGTCTCCCTCCATCCTCTCTCTGGTGATACTGTTCATTCTCTGTAAAGAGAATGTCTTTTCCAATTTGCTCACCCTTCCTCCTCTATTCTCCCTTCATTAAATTACTGTTGTTTAAAAATTGAATCTGTGTTTCTTATTTCGTTTGGGATGCATCAAATTAGATTTTTTGTTGACTTTATACATATTAAATTTAATTTGGATTAGAATATTGTTATTTTTGTATTTGATTGAAGATGGTGGTGCTATTGATGGCTGAAGATAACTCTTGAGGGAGGGAGAAGAGCAAAAATGGTGGTGATGGGAGAATGGCGACGATAAAATTGATATTTTGGTGAAATTTTGAGCTGTGTATTTTATTGTGTCTAAATTATTAAACAAGATAAAAAAATTAAGTGTTTTCTTATGTCTATGTACTTCTATGTATTTGTGTCTATGTTTTTATTAATTTGAGACATCAACCAAACATAATCTAAAAGCACATATTAAATTTATAAATTAAGAACATTTTTATTAAAAATATAAAAATTATGTTTTCAATGTATTTATTTTGTATGTATTAAATAAAAATATTTAAAAAAAATTTCTAATGGTAAATTTATCGTGTTCTCTTAAGACACATATTAGCTAAACCCTAAAAGTTTTACTTAAGATGAATAGCATACAATGTTTGGATATAACTTTGTTAGGTAACCACTTAGGATACTAACCAACTTAATGGGTTACAACAAAAAGCCCAATGAAATAAAAAAATACTCCAGAGACAACCTACTTTCAATTTTCACTCTTACACTTTTAAAAAATCACTGCAAAACATCTCTGGATCTCCCCTCTCTCCCATCCACGCCATTCTCTATCCTCCCAAATAAGCTCTGTTGCCACGAGACCCCACCTCACGCCGCAGCGCCGCTGTACGAAACCCACTAGTGATTTTCGTCCCATCAAAGAACGCCATCGACCACACCAAAGACGATGAGGACAACCCCATGAACGGAGTTCCAGGGCACTGTCACTGCCTCACGTGGCCAACACCGACCTGGATTAGCCATTCGCCGGCTACCACTCCCTGCGAGTGTTGTGTCGTTTGCTGAGCACGAAACATCCGTCACCACAAATTCCACTAGGTAACGTCGCTTTTATCGCTGCCGATTTCACTAGGTAACGCTGCATGTGGCTGGCTCTTCTTGCTCCATTTTTTGCCCCCTTACTTTTGGCACAGAACATGAAATTGACGTATCCTCATCTTGTTTCTTTTTCGAATTACTGAATTTTTTTTCCTGAATTAGTGGATTTTTTTTTAATTAATGAAAGTTTCTATGTTAAAATAGTAGATGTTTCTTTTCTGAATTAGTAGATGTTTCTTTCGTTAGAGATTAGACATTTCTTTTAGTTGTTCTTTGGTCTGGATGTTTCTTTTGTTTGTATTTTAGATGTTTATTTTAGTTTTACACTGCTCTCTCCAACAGCTTACAGTGGCAACCATAGCGCCGCGACATGACAAACGGCGACGCAACAACAGCAACTCCAGCGGGATGCGATCGCGTCACTCGCGCAAGAACTCCCTCCAATGGTGACGACGACGGCGCATTGTGAAGAAGGTGTCTGCGCGACGGCTAGTTGACGCAATAAGAGAGCTCATGTCAACACAACGGTTTTTTTAATGTGTTTAGAAGAAATTACATTGTTCAATCTTAATTATTCAAAATGTGATTAATCTTAATTATTCAAAATTTATTTTTTAAAAAATTTAAATTAATGTTTAAACAAGTTATTTAAATTAGCTATAGGTGTGTTGGCTTTCTATACTTTTTTGTTTGGATAAAAGTGAGAACCAATGTTAACACAGCAGCATAAAAGGAAATGTGAGAGCATGGGGAATTGAAGTGGTGCGTAATTGAGCTAACCAAGTTTTTCATTTATTTATGTAAGAATAATGTTATATATCAAAATTTTTTTATTAATTAAGTTTAATCAAGTTAGTATAAGGAGAATTCATCTAAATAAAATAAATGTACCAAATATTTATCTAAATACAATAATTAAAAACTGATTACTTACTTGTTTTATTATTATTTTATGTAAATCGTAGAATTCCTTTTACTTTTTACTAAAAACATGTAAACTGTGCTATCCCTTCCACAGTTTATGAATAACTCAACTGATACGCCACATCTTGCAGAGTGGTGGTGTATTTTCCAAATAGAATGTGGAAGGTGTGCATCTCAAGACGCCACCTCTTAATGAATGCGCTAAGTAGAGGCTCATCAACCCAGAACCAATGACTGTTCAGTCTAGCCAAATGATACAGACCCGCAGTTTTCAAGTACTGCCTGATCTGTTCATGTAGAGGCATATTCTGTTGTCTCCTAACACTACAAATATACCTAGTCGGCTGCACCATGTGAAACAAAAAATTGTTTCAACACTAATCAGAAGTATAAAAATATACGGCTCTTTAACGAAAAAATTAATTCGACACATCAAATTTTAAAAAAATACGGTTTATTACCGAAAAAATTAATTTGACACTAATCATATTTTTATAAAATATGATTCGTTAACAAAAAAATTAATTTAATACTAATCAAAATTTAACGTCCAAATCACTACACTATAAATTATTTTACGAATTACACAAAGCACGCATAACATTCTAATTAACAAAAAAAATTAACTCCTTACTAATGAAATTTTAACATATAAAAAACTAACTTCTTGGTTAATGTTTCTAGTCACGTGAGCAACGCCGTTCAATCGGTACATGCGATCTTCGTTTTCCATGATCCCACCACGCCAGAGTCTCGATGCTCCCAGATTCTCTCCCAAATGCTCTCACCTCCACAATTCTAACACCAACAATATAATCCGTCATTCGGTCTCGCAGATTATGTATATATATACCTCTTCATAAACCGTGAAAGGGTATCACGGTTTATGTACACAAATTTCTCTTAATAAACTGTGGAAGGGGTACTACGATTTGTGCACATATTTTTTCTTTATATTATGTGGATCGGATACCACGGTTTACATGTTTTTAATAAAAAGTGGAAGGGGTTCTACGGTTTATATAGAATAACAATAGGATAAGTAAGTAATCAGTTTTCAATTGATGCAATTTGGGTAAATATTTGATCCATTTGTTTTATTTAAGTGAATTACCCTTAGTATAACATAATAATAATGAGTTATGGCTAACATTATTCTAAGTCTTATTGTTTAATTTAGTTGGACTTGACTTGTAAAAAGATTTGAATATGTAGCCATACTCTTTTTATAATGCTTATCGATTTGATGCTTGACTTTAATATATATATTGGAGTTAACTAATTGGTATTAGAAGGATTAATCAAATGCAGACAAAAATATTTTTAAAAAATGTTATCGATAAAATATTTTTTATAAATAGCAAAAAAATTTTATATTTAACAAACGACTTAATATAAAAAATTAATCATTCATAATAAAAAATAAAAAAAATTATTTGTCATAAAGTTACAAAATTTAAAAGATAAAAAGATTTTTTTAATAATAATTACAAAAAATTACATCAAAATTTAACTTTTAAAATCAAATTTTAGAATATATATTTTATACTTAACTTTTTTTTGTCTCATTTTTAAATCTTTCATGTCTAATAAGTAATAACTGACCCAAATTCATAAATATGCAATCATCAATAAAACTTATATGTATATCTTTGCTTATGGTAAATAACTAAATAAGGGATAATCCCATTTTTGTTGCTCAAAAACATACTCAATAAGTAATACAATAATAATAAGAGAAAGAAAAATGCTAGAGAATTAGCAACTTTTGATATTTATAGTCATTAAATAGTTATCAATGAAACTTTTAAATACAATAATGCTTTAGAAGTATATATACTTAACTAAGTTGACAAAGAAAAGGTTATTAATATACATTACAATTTAATTTTAACGATAAATCAATATAAAACAGTATAAAAATCGTACGTGTATCTAATCATATATTATTTTGTCCATAAAAATAGTTATTCTTTATAATAATTATATAAATACTCATAAAAAAACAAATATGATGAATCGTATAAAATATTTAACATTATGGATACATTAAAATTAAACTCATATATAATCTACCATATATTTAAAAACTCTCAAAAAAATGATAGCAATGTTGAATAAAAAGTGGATAGGAAGAATGGTTGTATAATATAATTCGATAAACTCTGACATGATTGACATGATGGTGAAGATGTGAGCAAGAATCCAAATGAGAAACAATATACATGACATGCAACCCATGAACCATGAACATGAACAATATTACTAGTTACTACTATTATTTCATTTTCAGGCATAATAACAATAGAAAGAGCAGAGAACACTGCAAGGCGTATGGCAAGTTACCAACACGCTGTTGTTGGAAATAAGGAATATGAACACAATCCAATCAATCATGTATCAAATAATTTGTTATTGTTATTATATTAAAATGTTTAATATAATAAGATCCTTGATTAAATTTAGATATTTATCATTGTGATAGTAATCATAATATTGAGAGATAAATTTTTTATAATTTAATCTAAATTGTTCTTGGTCATAGGATTGTTAAAAAGGACATTAATAATCCGGAAAGATCAATATATATATAATGGTCTTCATTGGATGAAGATTAATAGATCTCATTTATTAAATTATATATATAGATGGTGCATATAGAGATATGACCATTGAACTGACTTACTTTGAGAATTTCTAATGGTTATAATTACCGCATATTTGTCAATAGGATATTCTCAAGATGAATATAGTAATAGAGTTTCCTTTGACCTGCGACTGTAATAGTAATTAACAATGTATTTATTATACTTTAATTCCGGACACCTAATACCCTAGGGTGCTAGTTGAATGGATATTGGGTATGATTTAAATACTTGTAGAATTAATGATTAGTCAATAAGAAATTTGTCAACTCTCGGTAAAGAGTTTGAGCTCTGATTATAATGACTGAGATAAATAAAACCTTGGCCAAGGGGATTGAATGAATGAAGAAATGAGTTTCTTAGGTCATTCACAGTTCATTATAATAATGGTAACAAGTTAGAGTTTGACAATTAAACAATACTCTAAAGATTAACCAAGAGCTGGAAAGATGGAAGGAATTATACTTTATTCTTCTGAGGTTCTTAGTAAAATATATATTACTTCATACTATCGGGTCGTTGAGGAGTGTTGCTAGACGCCAACCTTGATTAGTAAATTTAGTATGACTAATTTACTACCCGCTTAGTATTGAACCTATGAGGTCTCACACTAACGAGTGTTCTAATATTTGCTGTAGAATTATTTAATTATTATTTTGATTTGATCAAATAAATAATTATATTAATTCAGATGGAATATTATTATATTCTTTGCTAGCACCAAGAATATAATAATAGTATGATGATTGAGAATAGTAAATGAGATTTGAGAATAATTAATTATTCTATTTGCAAACTTGAATTCTAAATTTGGATGAGATCCTAACTGATTCTGTTTCAAATTGAGTTATGATATGATTCATAAATTTGAAAGATTCAAGTTTAAAAAAACAAGATATGATTTGAATTTGAATTGAGATTCAAATTTAAAATTAGTAACAAATCTCATACTATATATATGTATGCCAAGAGTAGAGGAAAACATGAGAAAGACAGAGAGAATAACAAGGGTTGTTATTCCTTTACCTCTATGCACATAAATGTATGTGAGACTAATTCTTAGAGAAGAATTTTATGGTGTGCAAAGAGTTGCAAGAGGTTTCTCAATTTAGATCAGATGTCCATTGGTCAAGGGGTTGACAGCAAATGTTGGTCTCGGTGTGGATACGCATAGTGCCTTCGTACCATCGAAGGAGAAAAAGATTTTTACTAGTGTACTCAGGTATTTAAATCTGATCTACTATTATATTATATTATAGGAATAAAGTTTACGCACAAAATAGATCTTTAAGGATTACTTTATTTTCTTCCGCTGCGTGTATTTTGAACACATAGTAATCCTTCAGCTATGTCGTCTGACACGTCTCCTGCCCTACACCACGACACCTACCATTTTCTAACATGCGCTCATGGTGTTCTGTGCTTCTATTTTAGCTTAGTTAATCTCTCGATAATGGTAAGGAGCTGATAACGTAAAGTTATTTTATTTAGTTTTATATTTATAATTTAATACATTTAATATTAAAGTTATTTAATTATTTCAGTAATAATTAAAAATATAAAAGAAAATAATTTTAAATTGTTTTAAACTAATTTTTTATTATTTTTTAAAATTTTTTGTTAATTGCCATTTTTGCTTGTATTTATTACAAGAACCATAATAACTATTAACTTGAGTTTAAGGTGATTATCACATTTGTATAAATTTTACCCCTTCTTATATTTAAAATTTAATGTGTATGCACTAAAAACATAAATAACTTTATACTAGTATGCGACTAATTAAATATTATTATTTCAGTAAAAATAATTAACTTTACAGTTAGTTTAACCCATTACATTGTCACATACGGTTAAGACATACAAACTAAATTTTTATGCTTATCCATATACTAAGATAAACTGATTAAGTTTGTTAGAGAGGCCAGGTGATGTATCTATTTTCAAAGATTCGAAAGGACGGACTGTAGTCATTACTGGCGCCTTCGAGAAATATTTTTTGATGAAATTGAATGCTACTTGATGTTCACTTGTTCACGTACACATATTAAGATTTAGGACTCATTTTTAAGTTTGATCAAAGGAGAAAATATGCGAATTCGACTAGACAAATTCGAAATAAATGGTCGTAAGAAATTAATTCTTTTTAAAAATGATTGAACTTTTTTTTAATGTCGGTGATGGTAATTTTAAAATTTAGTTTTATTGTGATCAATAATAATTTTTTTCTTTTAACAATAAATTTTAAAAAATTTCTGTAAAAACTCCAAATGCATATTTTAAATGATTCATCTTTAAACTTTTTTGACGTATTGTCATAAAAGCCTGACATAAATAATCAAGATGTTGATCTATCAAATTCGATTTCACCATCACATTATCGATATATACTTTCATAAATTTTTCAATATATTCATGAAAAATAGCATTTATAGCACGTTGGTATGTTGTCCTAGCATTCTTTAAACCAAAAAGAATCATTACCCACTCGTAAGTTCTTAAGGCATCTGGACATCGAAAATTTGTCTTTGATACATCGTCCTCATCTATAAAAATTTGATTATATCCAGAATAACTATCCATGAAACTTAGAACTTTGTTACCAATTGTGGAATTGATCAACATATCTGCCACATGCATGAAATATTCATCTTTAGGAGTAGCATTATTCAAATCTCGAAAATCGATACAAACATGCAATTTTCCATTCTTTTTTCATTACTGGCAAAATAAATATTCAACACCCAGTCTACACAACGGGCTGTTCGAATAAACTTTGCTTTGATTAATCGTTCAATCTCTTTTTAAATTTTGAGATTGATTTCAGGAGCCAAACGTCGAGGTGCCTGTTTTACTGGTCAAGAAAACGACTTCAATGGCAATAGATGTTCCACTAAAAAAGATCGAGAACAGGCATTTCATCATAATCCCAAGTAAAGCAATCTTTGTACTCAATCAAAAGATTAATTAGACTCGCTTGAAATTCTTCACTAATATTTTTGCAAATATAAGTAGGTCTTAATCACCATTGAGTTCTAAATTAATTTCTTCAAGAGGATCTTGGGACTCGAATCCCTTTTCGATATGATCATCATTAAGTGAAGTTTTTTCGAAACCCAATGACTCCAGATCATAAACACAATCGAAAGAAAGATCAACTGATTATGAAGAAAAACAAACTTTATTGATATCAATAGCCAAACCGGCTATCGAGTCACTTACAAAGCAAGAATCTAAGGATATATCGACACAAGGCTGGCTAATAACACTAGACCTAGGAATGAAAATACATGCTACAGAACATAAATTATTATCATATTCAATTTTGGGAATCAAAATTGTGCTAGAAATTGAAATTGCTGAATTAAAATCTCTATTTGACTCCACTTCATCAGAAGAATCATAACTAGAAAAAGAAAAACAAGTTGTAGAATCAAAACTACTTATATAATTTTTTATAAGAAAATAAATAGCTCAACACATCCTGATCATTAGCCATGTCAAAACATGATTGAACTACCTAGTATGAAAATAATTACTCCCACCCTGTAGGAGTATAGTCGAGTTTTGGGTGTCGAAACTTCACATTAAGTCCTTCTGAAGTTAAAAAACAGCCTTCACAGTTGTAGTAATTAAGCATCCTATCGACATTAAGAGATTTCAATTTATCATTATAAACTTTGAAATTGACATGCATATGCTCAACATAAAGACTTGCATCTGCATTTATCACTTTAGATTTTCCTTTATCAGTCCAAAGAAGAATGCTTTGGTGAATAGTCGAAGGTAGAAATCCAACACCATAGGTCCAATCAGAGCAAAGTAAAGCATTATAACTAGCCTTTGAAGAAACCACCACAAAAATAGTGGTTCGAGATGAAGAACCAACCTACACTTGGAGAGTTACCAAATCTTTTGCAGGTGTCGACACACCACTGTAGTTTGTTACCGAGATGTTAATGGGAATCATCATAATGCTTCCTCGCCTTGGTTATCATCCTTTCTGGCAACAAACTAATCGCTGCCCCCCGGTCGACCAACACCTTACTGACACATATGCCACTCATGAGGGTGCTAATATGTAGTGGTTGAAGGTGTGACCTTTGCTTTTCTATGGGCCTTTTAAAACAACCCAACTCCTCATCTTCACAAATGAAAGCAAAAGCTTCCTCATCTTCAAGATCATAATCCTCACTTGGATTTCCTTCATATTCCCCCAAATACTCTGTAGGAATAATAGAGATTGTGCTTACCATTTCCTCGTCACCTCATCGAAATACTCTTTATCGAGATCAGCCTCCTTTCTAATAGATTTGTCGGGAGCAACCTCAACAGTTTTTCCTTTACCAATCTTCATCGGAGAGGGTATTTCCTTGGGATAAGTCTCTCCGTTGGATGGCAAAACCACTTTGGTATGAACGGAGAGTGTTGCTCCTTTGATATTGGCTCTGTCGATACTGTTGTACTTCTCGATCACAGAACTCATGGCAGTTCTTAATCCACCGGACTCCCAATGCTTGCGAAAGAGCAAAGAAAGGTGAAAATTTCTCTTAAGGAGTTCAAGAACTTTGCCCCTCCTGGCATCGAGATGGATGCCTCTGAAAAACCTGCTCTTCTTTATTAGCCAATTCTTTTTTCATTCTTTCCGCCTCAAAAATAGACGCAGCTTCAACATCAAACACAACATTGCATTGAGGACATAAGGATACATCTCGATCTTTTAATTTCTGATGCATAAAAAATTCCAACATTCCTTCGCCTGCACCAGGATACACTGGTCAAACATTTTCTTTGAAATCCCCTAAGGCTGAATCAAACTCATGAGATGTAAAGCCAGTCGTGTTTATGCCCAAAAAAGAAGGTTTAACAAAATTTGCTCCTACATCGAAGGAATCAGTATCGACCTTCATCTCCTTTTTGTCATCATTGAACTTTAGTCTTCCTTCTATAATGGCGTCTTGAATCAAGTCCCTGAAACAAACACAATTGTTAGTCGAATGACTAGTTGCTTGATGAAATTCACAAATTGACAACAATGTCTTGCCTTATGGTAAAACCTATTGTTTATCTTTAAGTAACACATCAAATATCTGTTCCAATTTTGAAATATCAAAAATATAATTTTTTCCAATCTTATATTTCGAATCATTGGGTTTATCAACATTCACAATTTTCTTAAGTACAAAACAAACATAAGGTGGTCCTTTCTTTAATTCAGCCAAATCGACTTTAGAAAATTTGAAATTGGACTCTTCACTTGATGACCCCATTTCAATATATGAAACCTTTTCTTTTCGAGCAAAAGGTTTGTTTTTGTACTTTCTTTTACTTTTAAACACTTCTTTTTCTTTATGAAGAATTTCTTCTTGTCGAACTCTTTCAACTAAATGTGCCAAATCAGGTATGTGTACATTTAGCAACTTCCGACACATATATAAAATTCTAAACCCATAGTTGCTAATTCTACTACCTCACTTTCAGGAAGAGAAACTTAGCATCGACTTCGAGCATTCTTAAATCGAATCATGAATTCATCAATTGACTTACCATCATCACGCTTCAAAGCCACTAGATCAATAATTGTTACATTCAGTTCACCCCTATAAAACTAAGCATGAAAAGTACTTTTCAACTGTGCCCAAGTAACAATCATATTAGGCCTTAAGTTTAAAATCCAAGTAAAAACATTCTTTGTTAAAGAAGAAGGAAAAAAATTTATTTTTAAATTTCATCATTTGCTAAATTTCCTAACTCAACCATGTATTGAGTAACATGCGAATTTTGTTATTTTTTTAGGATTCTTCACACCCCTTGGCACCTCTACCATATGTACAACAGTAAGGAACGCAGAAACAAAATATGGTCGATTCATAAAATTTACATTGATACCGACCCTATTAAGAACGTCTTCGACGTTCCTAGTTACCTCGTTGATTATCGCGCATCATAGCCAACACATTATCGGCATTCTGGTTTCGTCAAACTATATGAGGAATATTCCCATCGAGATTCACATCATTTATATCTCTAGGATTATTCCCTAAATCTTCAGGTTTTACCTTTACATTTTAAAGATCACCTTCATCATAATCGACAATCCAAGCAATTTGTTCAACTTGCCTAGCCGAATTCTCGATGTCGATCCCACCTGATGTATGCGACGTTAATTCTGCAGAAGTTTGTGCAACTATTATGGGGACATCACAGATGACCCAACATTGCTATTTGAAACTTCATCGGCTATATTAATAACTTTGCTATTTTGAAGTTGCATAAACTAAATCATTTGTTTAAGAATAGCAAAAGATTTTCGACACACTTTATAAACTGTTTCACCGGGCGTGCCAATTTGTTATGCCAATTTTTAGCAAAATCGTGGTTGGTTCGATATCTAATAGTTGGGAGCGAAATCTACTCCTCTTTATGAGTGCCAATTTTCAATTGTGCACCAAAGATTTATTTTTTGAACAAATAAAGAAAGAAAAAACTTGACATGAAAGGTAAAATTAAAGGGTTTGGAATGAAAAAAAATGCAGAAAGCAAAATAAATGACTTTAAATTTAAAATAAGCAATAAAATGCCTTCAACATGATCAAAGAATTTTAAATTCAAATACAATAAAAAAACATTAAAAAAGAAAAGAAAGGAAAGCTTTTTTGCAAAAGAAAAATAAACTTGCAAGGAAAGGTAAATTTACAAGAAATCTAAAAGAAATGCAAAAACATGGAAGAAACTCTACAGAAAATGAAGCTCTAAGCAAACTCAGAAAGTCACTGGGAATATGAGAGTAAGAGAGTGTTTTCTGAAGTAGAATTCCAACCTTCGTTCCTTCCAAGCCTTGTCTATTTATAGAACAATTCGACTAATCCCATAGTGCCAGATCTCCCCTTTAAACAAATGCAAGATTACGGTTCCTGCTAAATGCAAAGTCGAGTAACTGCTACTTCCATACAACCTGTCTTTGATCTTGATACTTTAAATCTGTTGATTTCATCCTTCGACAACTTCAAATGAATTGAAGCCCTTGTCATCGATTCCCCTCTCCTTGACTCAACCATCCGATCGATTCGGTCGGTCGAAAATATTCGACCAACAACATTACAACATACCACGCAAAACAAAAAAGACAAAGAAAACCTTACATGACAACAAAAAATTTTTTTCTTCCACAATATTGGGTGCAAACCTTACTTATTGTGGTGAGGATGTCACTTTATAGTTTGACCTTAATATTTAGTAACTACATACTTGATCAGACTAATATGAATTTCACTTCACAGGATGTATAGTATACCATGTTTGGAGATAAGTAAGAACCAATGCAAACACAGCAGCAAAAAAGGTAATGTAAGACCATGGGATATTGAAGTAAGTGCTGCGTAATTGAGCCACGCAAGTTTTCCATGTATTTCTGTAATGCTCATCGATTTGACGCTTGACTTCAACATATCTATTGTCATATTTATAGGCGTCGAAGAGTTGGGTTGGCAATATATGGCCTAGTTCATTGAAGAGTCTGGCCACTTCTTCATCACTTCCAAGCAAGTTTTGGAGGACACCTGCTGCTCTGAGCTCTTTCACATCCTCGGCATCATCAATCAAGGAATCCATCAGGATAAAGTACGAGCAGAATTCAAAGTTGCTAGAGAAGTCCGGACACAGTTCATATGCAATCAAGTTGCGAAAGAGATAAAGTGCTATATCATCAACTACAATCCCCGGAAGCATCAATTGTCCGCTAAACCAGTTGGAGGTGAAGGAAATGTTATCCCATTTCCATTCAGCTTTGCTTGTTTTCACGCCAATACCCGCTTTTCTAAGATCCCCTATGTTCTTGTATGTATGCCAAGAATGCGCTTCTCGGAGAGATCGAAATGCCTTTCTTAATTTTGATGGAACAAGCGTATCAAGGAGTGATGGCCAAAATACCTTTTTGCCAGGTGAAACATCAAGTTGGGATTTTCCTGTACAAGAGTAATATGAGCGAATATAGTCCAGTAGATGATTTGATTCTTGGTGATCATGTTTGGGAAGGGAGGATAACTCTTCTCTCTTCTTTGGTTGGCCCACCAATAGAAAATTGAAGAGTGAGTCACCCAACTGGAGTGCACAATCATCCGTTAGTAACTCCAACAACTCCATTGGAAGTTGGTTTTCCAACAAGATAATATCTCTCCATATATACATCAACTGGTCAAGCTTTAGCATCAAGAGTTCTGGTTTCTTATCATTAGCGGTGTCCATGAAATAGAGTAAAGCACATCCATCCACAAACAACATCTTCTCTAGTTCCTCATCGATGTACATTTCAACCACGTCCTTCCTGAACTGTTTCCTCAATTTCGGAAGGTGTCCTTTTACAATTTTGTACAGAAACAATTTTGCCTCTTCATGTTGCATACCTTTTTCTTTGGCTACTTGCTCAATATAATGGAATGCCCAATGGTATTTGAATCGTTGTCCAAGGCCCAGCTGGGGATCCTCATTCTGCCGATGGTGATGGATGGGACCAAATGATATCATCTTGGGTGAACAGTACCTATCAAAGTTGAGATTTTGATGCAAAAAGATGGGAACCTTTTGGATCTTGGACCAGCGAGATGCACATTCAATTGCTACTTCCAAATTTGGCAGCTCAACACTTAACCGTGGAGAATCAGGAGTAATCGGAACATTCAAGTCCTCTTGGGAAATCTCAGGAGCCGGTTGAATTTCTGAATCATGAATATCTGATTCCCCTGACACAATCTCTGTGCCATTCACATTCTCAGAATAGGAAATGTTGGTATCTGATTTAGCACGGGCAATCCTAGGATCCACATCTTTACTAGGTGCGACCTCGGCATCTGATTTCGCTCGGGCAATCTTAATGCCAGCAGCATCAACACTCCCAGGGGCAATCTTGGTAATGCCCAATTCTAAATCCATTCTCCGATGGCTATTAGTTGAGTGCAACAAATCAAATATATTAATAATAGAGATCCCTGCAGAGATAAAGTCCATTTTAGTCATTCAAATTTGTTTGATGAGTGAATTTAGTCTCTGATTTTTTTAAAGAATCAACTAAATCTCCCACTTTTAAAAACACAATTCCTACTAGTCTTTGCCTAAACTTCCATCTTACATTTTAGTGTAATCCTGAGTTAAAGGTTACATGAGCATTTTTAATTGTGGTCAATAAGATATCCAAAATTGGTTTATTTGTCTTAATTAGCTTCTGTCAATTTTAATTTAATTAAGCTTAATAAACTATTTTCTGATACTGTATTCATCATAATTTAAATATGTCAACATCAAGTAGTTGCTACAGTATTAAAATGACATTTAAGTGTGTTTATATTAGCACTACATAATGATGAGAAATGATGGGAAAGAAATAGCGAGTCTAATTTTTTTTTAAATGAAAAATCTAATTATCCTTCTTCTAACTTTATAAAAATTACAATAATAAAATATTTAAAAAATAATATTCAATATTTTATATAATTAGATTCAAAATATTCATTAAGAAGCTAAATTTGAAATTATTGAATTCAAGTCTATGTCTTTTGTGTAAATATAAAACCAAATTATATCACGTAAAAATTAGGAATTTAATTACACGCGTATTTTGTTTAACTTTCTATATAAATTGAATAAATTAAATTTGATTAACACTTTTTTAATATAAATTGAATCAATTGAATTCGATATAGCATGTAGGAGTAATATAAATAGATACAGCATGATTTGATTTGCTACATGAATGGCTTTTTAACCATGCAGACCATGGTAAATCGAAACAATTCAATTTGAATTACACGAGGTTATGGCACATGGTAAATCAAATTTATTGATTTTGATTTAGTAGAGTTTACGTCCATGGTAGATCAAATTTAATAACTTCGATTTAGTGGAATGCAGGGGTTCAATATAAATCGAATCCAATTAATTCGATTTAGTGTTGGTATGCTCTATATAAAAATTCGAATTCAGTTGATACGATTTACAATCATAATTCCCTCCTCCCTAAAAACTCCATGTGAGAGGGAAATTTGAGAGCAAAAGTTCAAAACTCAAAGATGGAGGACAACCCGAATCGTATTTACCGATTGGACGAAGTTGCCCATATTGCTAATAGTATCACTGAAGATGTGAGTAAATGAAATTTTTTTTCTACAAATTAGATTAAAAATATTAGCAATATTTAGTTACTAGTATTTAATGATAAATATTAGTTCGAGCAGTGATTAGCAATTTTGTTAAATTTTCTAAATTAGAAATACTAATGGTAGTAGTGATTTAGATTTATCTGAACATTGATTTAGTGGGAATTTGATTTCTATTAATAAGGTTAGAATAGTATGATGGTGAAAACTAATTCAATTTTGCATGTATGTTATAATTGGACCTTAATATTTTGGTTTAATTACTCTGTTGGTCTCTATAGTTTTACTAAATTTTTAATTAGGTTCGTATATTTTTTTTCTTTCAATTGGATCCCTATACTGCTTTTAATTTTGTAATTACATCCTTTTTATGTTAAAAATATTAAAATTAACATAATATTTTTATCAAAATACATGCGGTCAAAGATTTAATTAAGTTTTTAATTATAAATACTTTAATTTGCAAAGAAATATTCAGTTAACTCTAATATTTTTTACACTAGGAAGGACTTAATTACAAAATTAAAGCAGTGTAAGGACCTAATTGAAAGAAAAAAAGTATAGAGACCTAATTAAAAATTTGGTGAAACTATAGGGATCAACAAAGTAATTAAACCTAATATTTTAGGATAACATTGTCATCACTTTTGTTAAGAAGTGCTTAATATAATTTAAGATTAAGATTTAGGCTATTGTTTAATTTTTTACAATAGGGCATGAATAATTTAAAATTATTTTGATGTAGTTATTTGCTAATTATGTAAGGTTTTTATGGTTCTTAGTAAATTTTTTTACCATTATGCAGCCGACCCGATGTATTTTTAGCACGAGAAAGCAGTATGATATGCCCCTGGACGACCGGATCATACCATACCTGCAGATTGTCGGATTATACTACCTTGCGAGACTCAATGACTACTGGTTTAGACTGGACGAGCCGTTAGTTAGCGCTTTTATAGAGAGAGGAGTCCGGAGATGCACACTTTTCATATCTCATTCAAGGAGTGCACCATCACATTACAAGACATGGCATACAAACTAGGCTTTCCCATTGACAGTGACTATGTCAGTGGATGTCTGACAGACTTCGAGACCTATATTGAGGGCAGCCGACCTGCCTGGACTTGGTTCGAGGAGCTACTCGATGGGTTACCTCCTGTAGACTATTGACAAGTTCCCCGTGAAGTGCACGTGGATCCAAGATGTAAATTCTGAGTAATTAGTGAATAATTAGTTAATAAATTAAGTATTAATTAAATAAATTAGAAAATAGAATTTTATACTTTAATGTGATAGAGAAAACTAAAACAAGAATATTGACACTAATTTTAAAAAAATTGACCCAAGATTGGGCCAAACCGGACGAACTGGGCCCAAGGACCAACCCAAGCCTCATCATATAAAGGATTCAGCCATCCTCCTTCCTCATTACATGAGTAACATTGAACCAAGAAGGGAGGGGATGCATATGGAGTTCAAACCCTAACGCCACTTTCAAACCAAGATATCTTCCTACTCCGAGCTCCGATTGCCGCATCATTTGCGGCCACATGACTGCAGCGTCGAGCTCTACAAAGCCCAGTAGTCAATTTGGTAAGAAATCCACGTTTTCCTTTTCAATTTTCCCTTCTCCAATTTCGAAACCCAATGTGAAATTATGTTAAATTTTGCATGATTTCGGTGTTTAGGTTCGAGTTAACCTGCGGGTATTATCGGGTTTAGCTTGTTTGAGCTGTGGGCCAGGTAAGAACCCTCCAACCTTTTGTGAGATGTTGATTTAGTGAACTCTATATTGATTATAGTGATAATTGTGATGTTAGATTGAAATTGGTTATCGGTTGGAGTTAATTTAAGAAATTGAAAGCTTGAGGATTAGCTTTGGAGGCTGGTATCGTTGGTGAGGGGGCTGGAGTTGTGGAGTTCGGAAATGCTTGAGGTGTTCCGGGTAATCAGAAAATCAACCAAGGTATGGTTTAGGTTTCGGGTATGTAATATATAATGTTCTGTGAAAACTTAGGCTAGTGACCCTAAGATAGGAAATGAATTGTGATGTTGTGTTGGTTGAGAATGATTATTATGTATGTGATTAGTGATTTGGGGAAGTTGAGATGGGTGCTTGTATGTGTAATGTGTGTAATTTGATATGAGTATGATGGTTTGATGATGATTGATGTAGGTTATAAAGCTAGAATGCTATATAATGATTGATGATGATTTTGTTGGTTAATTGAGAAATTGTGTATGAGATTATGTAAAATTGAGGTAAGGTTGATTCTAGTAGGATCTGGGGATTATAATGCTATAAATGGTATATTGTGGTGCTATTTATATAAGTGGACTGTAGGAATTAAGTTTGTTTTGATGAAAATAGAGGTTTATGCACTTTTGTGAAAAACTTATTTTTGGGCTGAACTTCGGTGAGCCATAACTTGGCTTTCGAACCCCCAAATTGTTTCAAACTTCTTTCATATGAAAATTGAATCCGTGAAGTTTACGCCGTTTGAAGAATGAATGAAAAATGTTTTAAGACGAAAAAGTTATGCGCATCAGAAGTTTGGAGGGCAAGGCTGAAATTCTGCAGCACTCAGCATTTTTGCTAACCTGCAGGTCTTGCGTACGCGACCACTGCACGCGGCGCGACCAACCTCTATGGGTTGGGCATCTCGCGTACGCGAGTAGGGTGCTTGCGTACGCGAGCAAGAAAACGCACGCCCACGCGTATGCGTGGCCGACGCGTACGCGTGTCCCCAATTTCAGCAAACATAAATTCCGTGTTTTAAAATTTAATTTCAAACCTCTAAAGTTCTATTTTCATTCCTTTGGCCCTAGATCTTGTTATTAAGCCTCGTAATAGGAGGAAATTAGAAAATGGTGGTAACTTGGAGATGAAGAAAGACTTTTAAAAGGTAATAAGTGGTTGGGGAAGATGGTATGTGATTGATAAGGATGACAAAAGTGGCATATAAGGCAAATAAGCGAGTAAAGTAACTTGGAGAATGTTGTATTAGACAATTGATGATGTTAATTAATGGAGAATGATGGGATGAGCTATGAGTTAATATTGAGAACGTAAATGTTATTTCTCAGCTAATGATTGAATATTATTGAGCTTGGGGTGCTGTCTTCACCATGTCAGCCGGGGATTTTTCCCGTAAATATTATTGAGTTTGGGGTGTTGTCTTTCCCATGTCAGCTTGGGGTGTTGTCTCCCCATGTCAGCTTGAGATCCTGCCCATGGTTATCATTGAGCTTGGGGTATTGTCTCCCCCATGTCAGCTTGGAATTCATTCCATGGTTAATTTCCACAGTTATCTACCAAGACATGTCGGGCTGGCTATATAATCGATAGTTGATATCAACATCCATAGGATAGATATTCATCATGTCCATATTGTTTGCTTTGTTTGCTATGCATTAACTGTATTATGCTAATTGATTATATTATGCTAACTGTTATATTTGCTATTTGCACTACTTGTTCCCTACTTGTGCTTGCATTTGTCTGTTTGTTTGCCTTTGTAACTTCACTAGAGATGGAGGAACGGAGGAAAGGCGGCAATATTTAGCTAGCTAAGTTTTAGTTAGATTTAAGGATACGGTTAAGTTTAGAAAGCCTTAGAGAATCACCCTGATTTATGTTTTCTGTCTTAGTTTCTTTAAGCTTTATAATCTGAGTGTCGGCGTTCTAGGATTGCCTCTGGTATTCTCAAGACCTTATATCTTACGTGTGTGGCACCTTTACCATACTGAGAACCTCTGATTCTCACCCCATACCGTGTTGTTGTTTTTCAGATGCAGGTCGAAAGGCTCCTCGATAGGCGTCTGGAGTTCTGCAGCGAAGTGTTTTCTGGGATGTTATTTGGGTCTATATTTATATATAATCTTATGTATTTAACTCTCCGACAACTTACTTTACTTTTGTACCTCTTAGAGATTTATGGAGAACTAGGGTTTTATGTTTATATTTTGGGCTTCGAGTTATGTATATAAGTATGTAAATATTCTTCGGCCAGCCTTAGCTTCGCAGGTTGAGTTAGGAGCTTGTTATTTTGTACTTTTGACCCTCTATTCCTAGTTTTTGTTATCTTATTTTTGTTAACCTTAGATTTCTTCGCACGCAAGTTTTCTGTTTACGTGAGCATTACGGCTTTAATTTTAAACTTTTCTTCAAGGCTCCTAGATATAAAACTTTTCAACTATATATATTAGAGGTCGTAATACCTCACCACCTCAGTTTTATGACTTAAGCATATGACTCTGTGTGGTAGGGTGTTACACAAGAGACATTCAGTGAGCTTTCTGAAGATGTAGATGAGGAGATTGTGAGGAGGTATGCAAGGGAGTACATCATGATGTTGTTGTCAACTCAGTTGTTTGGTGACAAGTCTGGGACACATCTTTATATCCAGTAGTTGCCTTATGTAGTTAGGCTAGAGGATTTGGGTAGATACAGCTGGATGTCCGTCGCTCTTGCATAGTTATATCGATGCATATGTCGTGTTGCCAACAGGAACGTCGTCAAATTGGTTGGTCCATTACAGCTACTTGAGTCATGGATCTTTTGATGTTTTCCAAGTTTAAGGCCTGATGGATTTGACATATTTCATTGGTCATTGGCGTTGAAGTATTTATGTTTCTTAAATGTGTTAAACCTGTTAATAATCGTGCTGTAACTCGTCATTATTAACCTAAAGTTTCAGATGGCATATGGTTGGGATATCAATCAACATTGAGCGAGAAAGGGCCCAGAGTAACGAATTGGAGGTTGAGGATCGACTTACTGTAGGCGAGAAATGTGTTACTGTAACTTTTTACATGCGTGTTTTATTCATATAGCTTTTAACTTTGAGATTCTTGTTGTTAAGTTATTGCCTTTAACATTATTTCCTTTTTACAATTCACATAGATGCCGTATAGCTCACACAAAATTGTTCAGATAGTGCATCTTGAGATACTAAAACCTTAATTTAAAATTTAATGTTATATGGATAATTATAATATTAAAAAATATATTTAGTATTACTATCTGTTAATTTATTAGTAAATATAAATTAATATATATAATTAATATTGCATAGAAGGGATTAAAAAATAAACATGAGGGTAAAGTTTTATAGAGTAATTGTAAGTATATAATATTGCTACATTTATAAATTGATGCATTAGGTAAAAAAAAGTGTTGCCTAATCATTTAAATGATATAACTTAGGTAAAGTGAGAAGCGTAGTCTTTGGTGTCTAGAAGAATCATTTTAAAAGCGTAGTCTATTTCTTTTTTAAAAAGTATAACTTTAGATACAGAAAAATGATGTCTTTGAGAATAGACTACAACTGCATAGATAATTTTTACTAAAGCGCAATGTTCTGAAAATCGGACCGGACCGGCCGGTTCGACCGGTTTAACCACGAACCGGCGATGCAAACGGTCCGGTCCTCCTACAGAAACCGTCCTGAAAAGAACCGGCAACGAACTGGCGAACCGGTAACCGGCCGGTTCTGCCTAAACGACGTCGTTTCATTATCTAATATAAAAAAAGAACCCCTTAACCCGACCCGACCCGACCCGAAGAGCACCCTGACCCGGTGACCCCAAGCACCCCCCGTTTCTTCCCCCGAATCCCTAATTCTGTGTGTTGTTCATCTTCGTGAGAGAAGAGAACAGAGAATGAGAGAAGACTGAAGCTGAACCCTCCACGCCCGAACCCTAGCCTGCCACCGCCCCCTCCTTCGTCGCCGCGGTCACCGGTCAACAACGCAACCGCCGTCGCCTGGTCGTCAGCCCAAGTAACCCTCCTTCTTCGCCTGGTTCCCTGCCCAGTAGCCAGCCGTCTGCCTCGTCTTCATCTGCCCCGTCCCATCGTCTTCATCGTCGCACGGTGAGTAACTCGTCTCTGCTCATCTTTGTTCTTCACTTCTTTGCCTCTGTGAACTTCGACTTGCCTCTGTGAACTGACTTCCTCTGCTCATCTTTGTTCTTTGCCTCTGTGAACTTCTTTGTTAGTAACCTGATTTGTAGCTCAATTTCTGTTTGTTAGTAACTTGGTTTGCAGCTCAAATTCTGTTTCTTGGTAACTTGGTTTGCAGCTCAATTTCTGTGTGTTGCTCAATTTGTGTTTGTAGTTCAATTTGTGTTTGTAGTTCAATTTCTGTGTGTTGCTCAAATTTCTGTTTTGTAGCTCAAATTTGTTACTGTTTTGTACTTTGTTAATGCTGGAAACTAACTCGGTTTTGCATATTTGTTGACTGGCTGAATTTCTCAAATTTGTTCTGCATAATTGTTAATGTTCATTGTGTAGATAGAATTGTTAATGTTTATTGCTGTGGCTGTTTTTAATTTCATATATGTTTTATTAATTTTAGTTATGGAAGATAGTATTAATCAAGAAGCAACTGCTGATAACAATGATTCTGTGAATAATAACATGCCTGCCGATACTCCTATTTCGAATGATGCTGCTAATCCTAATTCCCGTAGTGCTAACGATAGTCAGTTACAAGGTTCTTCGAACCTTAGGGGAAAAACAGATTTAGCTTGGAAATATGTTGCTCTACAAACAGTGAATGGAAAACCACAGTATCAATGTTTATTTTGTCTACAAGTTTTCAATGGAGGTGGAATTCACAGGATGAAGAAACATCTAGCAAAGATTACCGGAGACATGAAAAAATGTCCTAAAGTTCCATATGATGTGGAAAAACAGATGGAAAGTTTGTTGAAAGATATTCAGGCCAGCAAAAAGAAAAGAAAAGTAAGTTTTGGTGAAGAGGGTGGTGATGAGGTAGAGGATGCAATTGATGAGGCAATCCAAGAAGAACAGGAACAGCAGCGTACCTCGAATCAGCAAGGAGTTGGAGGCGATCCAAAGAAAAAAGCCAAAGTCATTCCTCCTATGTTTGCACCAAGAACAACTCCAGGAGCTCAACCAAGTATTAAGAGTGTTTTGCAAAACAAAGAGGCGATACACGAGGTTGATAAACGATTTGCTCGGTGGCTTTTGGATTGTAAAATTCCATTTAATGCTGTGATGTCGCCATATTTCCAAGATACGTTGGATGGTGTTGCTGGTATTGGACCTGGTTACAAGGGGCCTTCTTATGATAAGTTAAGGGTTCATTTGTTGGCTGATCTTAAAAGAGAAAGTCAAATGCTAGTTGATAGTTGTAGGAGTGCATGGAAGGAAACTGGATGTACCCTCATGACTGATGGTTGGACAAATCAAAGACAAAGGACGTTAATCAATTTCTTGGTGTATTGTTCTAAAGGTTTGTGCTTTGTGAAATCAATAGATGCTTCCAGTATGGTAAAAAATGCTTCACACTTGTGTACTTTGTTTTTTGAGGTGATTGAATGGATTGGCCCAAATAATATTGTGCATGTTGTGACTGACAATGCGGCCAATTATGTTGCTGCTGGTAGGCTTATCAATAGAAAATATGATAATATCTATTGGTCACCATGTGCTGCTCATTGCCTTAATCTTATTTTAAAAGATATAAGCAGCATGGCGCATATTTCTAACCTTGCAACTCGTGCTTCAAAGATCACAGTATTTGTGTACAATTATACGGTTTTCTTATCTTGGCTAAGACAAAGACCTCATTGGAGAGAAATTGTACGTCCTGGTGCAACCCGGTTTGCAACTGTGTTTATTATATTGAAGAGCATCTTTGACCGTAAAAAGGAGTGCTACTGGCGGTGGTAGTAGTGGTCTTTATGCTGCATCTCTTTCTTCTGCTGATCAGGGTGGGAATGAAGGTGAAAATCATCCTACCGAAGCAGATTTGCAACAAGTTCTTGCGGATTTTGATTGATAAACCATGATATTGGGATTTAATATTTAGATATGCTTTTATTACTATTTAACTTTTGAGTTTGGATTTTGATAAGATCATATGTATTTGGTTGATGATATTTTATGTAGTATTTTAAATTTCGAAGATATTTTAAGATTTATATCAGACTATAATTATATTTTAGGATGTGTATTTATAATTTATTTATTATTCTACTCTAAACGGTTTTTCGGTTGAATCACCAGTTAAACCGGTTAGACCAATAAATCAATAAACCAGTAACTAGAGCGATTTGATGACCGGTCCAGTTTTCTGAAACTTGCTAAAGCGTCTCCATAATTAAATAAGTATAGCCTTTTCGTAATGGCATCATTTTTTGCAACTTTTAACTACACTACTTTTCAAGGATAGTTGAATTAGTGATTTTGTTGGAGTAAAATAATAATAAAAAAATCAGATTTCATGTTCAATTAATCTTCTTTCCAACATTCCTGTGTAGAAAAAACAAACAAATCTCGCCAACAAACAGCAACACTCCCAAGAAAAAAAAGAACAATCAAATAGAAAAATTATATTATGCAACTTTACTTATTCAAAATATTACTGCCTAAGATATTATAACCTTAAGCAATTTTAAGTATTTTCATGCATGAATAAATAAAGTAATAAACCATTTCATAAATATCATCATTACACAATCAAAATTTTAAATAAATATTAAATAATATTTCAAAAAGAACTTTTTCAATAACCAAAAAATATTATGCGAAACTCATTTCTCATATCAAATAAAAGTTTTGACGGTTAAATTTTTCGATTTCTAAGGCATAAAAAATCTTAACCAATAATTTTATAGCATTAATTAACAACTTGTTTTTGGTTTTTCCGTTATCAAAGGGATAGTTCGACTTCAATTTTAGTAAATGCACCAAATTGGGCTGACAACTTTTCAATTTTTTCCTCTTAATAAGTAATATTGTAATAATGTAAAATTTGTTTTTTTCATTTTTCATCATACTCCTTTAAATAAAGCCAAAAAAAAAACATATTTAAAAATTATTATAAAATAAAAAATACACTTAACAACATCACTGGATAAAAGGAAAGTTGAGAGAAATTTATTCCCATGTAATGGTTGCTGCACACATATGGTTTGCTGTCAAAAAGAGAAGATTGGTGATATAGAAACAAGTGATATTCCTATGAAAAAATATGATCCCAATATATTAATAGCAAAAGTTTTCGAGAAGTGAAGATCCTCGCGGATATCACTCCGAATGAGAATTCGAAGACGGAGAATTTTTTCTATGAAAATAGGATGGGAGACAATTTTTTCAAGGCAAACATGGAGAGTGGAGACCCAAACGGAAATCTCTGCCCGTCTCCGTTAGTCTTTGAAGTATATAATTTTTTTAATTGTCTTTGATAATTTATTTATACTATAGGTTTTTTAGTCTTTTCACAAGTCTTTTATATATAGGAAAAAATAATCATTTGTACTCATGAACTTTACGAACGCTAACACATACCTATCAAAGAAGAAAACTAATGTTGTATCCATTAAAGATGAGTTCCGTATGACAAAAGTACCAAAACCTTAAATTTGTGTTGACTTTTTAATAAAATTTCTAAATTACCCCACCCTTTATCTTCAACCCTGACCTTTCTTCTTCCCCAAATCTCAAACACCTTCATTGCCACCACATTAACCACCCTCTCTATTCTCTACTATTCCACTAACCACCATTGCCGCCATCTTTCCACGCCAATGAGGACGAAGACAACGACAAGGCCTCCAGACAATCCACCCGTTCCCATGCAACGCTACCACCCACCCGCCTGTTCCCAGCGCCACCGCAAGCCCACGCACAGATCACCTCTGCCTCAACATATTGGCAAGTTCAGAGTTCAAAGCCACTGGATTCAACCTCCAGCAACGCCGTTGCACAGAGATGCCGCAATGCCTCTCCGGCCAAGACCCCTGTCCAGTGCCGCCACAAGATGGAGAAGTTCTGAAAGTGATACTGAATCGAGATCCAACACGCAAGGTCCCTTCCTTATGTGCGATTCAACTCGTCCTATGTCCACTTCAAGCTCATGGACTCCATGGAGACAGGTCCTATGTTTACAACAGTACAAATTACAAATTTGTTATACGATTTTAGTATCATTATAAAATGTAAACAAAGTATTCATGGCAAGAAATAGAAAGAAAAAGTTGGATCAGTTAATTAACGAAGTTGAGCAAATCTCCTATAACTAATAACAAGGAGATGCAATTTTCAACCATTCAACATACGTTTTTTGTGATTCTTGAGGCATTTCATTTTACTCTTGGAGTTTTGCTACTAGATTGTGCAAGTTTGAATATTAACTAATAGATTTAAAATTTTGTTTCGATTGGTTGTTACTTGTTAGATCATAATTCATACCCAAATTGAACGAATTGAGTGTATTCATTGTTCAAATCCTCTCTGAAATCTCCAATCATATCTATCTTAGGATACTTGTCAAGTCAGAGAACACGACTCTGATAGCCACAACGGCGATGGAGGTGGCGTTGACCGTGACGAAGATAACAAGGGGTTTGGGGAAAGGGAAGATAGGGGGAGAGGGATCCAGTTGGAGAGGTTGTGTCGGCGATAAAGTTTCTTGGAGATGGATTCGTGAAGATAGAACATATAAAGATGAAAATGCCGTCATGGTGGCGGTGGTGGAGTAGCAGAGAAAAGAGAAGGTGGTTAAGGTAGTGGTAATGGAGTGATGTGAAAGTTTGAGATTTGGAAAAGAAGAGATGGTGGTGGAGTTGATGTTGAAGATAATGGTGGGAGTAATTCTGGAATTTTATTAAAATGTCAACATAAATTTAGGATTTGGATACCGTTGTCATACAGAATCTATCTTTGATTAGTACAACGTTAGTTTTCTTTTTCAGTGGACATTTTTTATCGTGCGTCAAGTTCACGGATACAGAGGTTATTTTTTCTATATATAGATAAGATAACAAACCCTAACCCCTTTAATTACTCTTCACTGCTGCGTCGTCACCTATTCCTTCTCCTATGCCCTCCCTTTCTCACTCATCATTACCGCGTTCCCCACATCGGCAGCCATCAGCCCTCACTACTCTGTCGTCTCCCTTCCCATAGCGTACCGTCGTTGTGCCCTCCCCTTCGTTCGCGTTCATCGTCGCTGTTCCATTCGCTCATGTCCTGTCTCTACTCCGTTGCTCGCATTCCATCTCTGCGCCGTCTCATTCACTCGCGTTCATCACCGCCCGTTTTGCTAGCGTCTCTTCTCTGCTCTGCCGTTCGTGTCCCGTCGCTACCCCGTCCCTTTGCTTGTGTTTGTCGTCGTTATTGTCCCTTCTCTTCCTCCTCCATTGAATTTGATTTGAGTTTGTTTGATTTTTTTGTTTTTACTTTTGTTTCTGTTCATGTTTGATTTCCTCTGTTTTTGTTTCTATTCTCTTTGATTCTCTGCCATAGTGATTGAATGTGTTTGTTTGCTGAATTTGATGTGAGTTTGTTGAATTTTTTTTGGGTCCACATTTGCTGAATTTGTGTAATTGTTTCTATTTGTCTATTTGATACCTCTATTTTTATGTTTGGATATTTTATACAAAAAAATTTATTTACCAATTATGTTTGCGTATAACTACATAAAAAAACTTTTATTTATTTATTACGTAAAAAATAATTTTTTTAAAAAAATATAAATAATAAATACATAATTAATAAATAAAAAATCTTCTAAAATGACCTCCAAACATAAAATTATTTTTAATTTTATAAAATATCTTTTAAAAAAATTATTAAATAAAAAAGACTTTCTAAAAATTACTTCCAAACAAGCCTTAAGTTCCTCAGTTAACAGATTAACAAATTATAACCAAGTTAACAATCAAGAATTAACAGATTCCTAATCAATATCATTAATCAGTTAATCAAATTATAACCCAATAAGACAATAACTGAATAAATAACAAAAATTAAAAAAACATACCTGAAAAGAAGGAGATCAAGCACGGCGAAGCAGTTACGCAGAGGAGGCGACGAGCCAGTGAAGGCAGTGAAGAGGGAGACTAAGAAGGTGAGCACCGGACAAGGACGC
>NC_029773.3:11428423-11428938 GCF_000817695.3 Arachis duranensis | reverse complement strand
AGGACGCGACGACGACGACGACGACGAGAGACGCAGTCACGCAGAGCCGCAGAGGAGGCGACGAGCCAGTGAAGGAGACCCACAGGGGCCGACGCGAGAGTCACCCGAGACGAAGCAGAGTAGCCCGGCGGTGGCGGTGGCCAACTGGCCGGTGCTTTTTTGGGAGTGTGGGAGGATTTTGAGGGGTGTGGTCTGCTCGAAGAGGAAAAGGAAGAGGGTAGCTTAGGAAGTTAGTGTTTCATTTTTATCCTTTCGGACAAGCTCAAAACCTTCCTTAAAATCAGTTGACTCTAGTCAACCAAAAAGAAAAAACAAGTACACTCGCTCTATGTAAATTTACACGTTGTTTATGCTTAGACTTAGATTAGATGCCACCAAATTGAAATAATTTCCAATACTCATTTTAAAATTTTAGTATTTTTTTGTAATTTTAAAATAAAAGTAAAAAAATGCAAAGATATATTTTTCGAAAGTGATAATTTTTATCTTTTTAAAAAATATTTTAATATAATAAA
>NC_029773.3:11425899-11428359 GCF_000817695.3 Arachis duranensis | reverse complement strand
TATTTTTGCTCACGAACTATAGTTTAAATGGTATAATTTCTTTATATTTAGAAATTGCAGATTCAAATTTTTCTATCTTTAAAAATAAGTAAAAATTATTTTTATGAATACTTTCAATAAAAAATTCTCTTTTTCAAATTCAAGTTACAATATTATAATAATTTGTTGTTCAGCATAGTTCAATCCGAATATTTAATAATTTGCTTAGAATAATATTAAATGATTAGTAAAATTTATTTTTTTATTAGTACTAAATTTTAAATTTTAATAATATAAAAATAATATTAATTCCAAAAATATTGACCAATATTAATACACTATATTTTGTCCTAAGATTTCTCGTTCATTTGTATAATGTTATGTTCAGCTACCACTCATTAATTAACGTTATATTCAAGTATCACTGTCCTTGCCTGAAACAAGTTAACTCAGCTCTTTATAAATTTTCACATAGTTCATGAATAGATGCTATTAAATAGGAATAAGTTTTAAATTTTCTTTAAAATTTAGTATTTTTCATAATTTTTTAAGTAAAAGTATCATTTTCAAAAGTGATCATGTTTATCCTTTTAAAAGAATATTTTAATATTATAAATAAATAAATACGTTTATATTTTTATATTTAAATATAATTTTTAAGTAAAAAATTCTTTTATAAATACGTTCGATAAACTATACTTTTTTTTAAGAGAAGTATAGGAATCAAGTGTGTAACCAGCCAAAAATTGAACAACTCAATTAATTATAATTATTAATAATTAATTTTAAATTAATTAAATTCAAAATTTAAATAATTAGAAACTAATTAAGTAAACTTAATTAAAAACTATAAAAACTTTCTTCATCTCTTTCATATTAACCTGCACACTCCTAACAACACCACACAAATTTTTTCTCACCGTCAGATCCTTTTCACCTCTGTCTTCACATAAGACGACAAGAAGTTCACTACCGATAAAACCGTCGAGTATGTCAAATCTGGCATGGTCTTCAACAACGAATTATGAGAACGCGGTAATAGGTTGATTTTTCAAGAGAATACCATAGAAATGATGCTTGTCTATCTCCTTGGATTTTGCTGTATTTGTGTTACTTCTTCTTTGACGTCGGGGTGACAGGTGGCGGAGAGGCCAAAAAGACGGAGACGGAGATATTTTTGTAGTGAAAAAGGGTGAGAGCCGTGAGGACTTGTTGTGGGATGGCTGGCTTTCTTGCTCTGACTCCCACTGAAAGCCAATAGTTTTTGGTCAGATCTTGGTCTGTGGTCAGCAAGATTGAGTAGCTCTCTCCGGAGTAGAAATCTATGTCATCCACCGTGAATGGTTTCACGTAGTTTTCATTGGCTTCCATCACCGTCACTTGGTACAAATACAATAAAAAATATCTATTTAATATAAAAAAATATTCTAATGCTTAAGAAAAGAAATGTCCAGTTATAGAATTTTAAAAAATTCATATAATTCTTAAAAAATAGAAAAATACATTAAAAAATATCTATTTAGTATGAAAAAAACATCATGATGCATAGCAAAAGAAACATTCATGTATATTAACTTACTTTATTAAGACAAACTTTAAGATTCAATCCATTATAAAATTGGTAGAAGTTGACTGGACCCTAGTTGGTTCCTAGCAGTACTCCTTTTTTTTCCTTTGTTCTAAAATTGACTAACATATTCAATTTATAGTACTATAATAATTTGTCGGGTTAAGTTTGATTTTGGTCCCCAACGTAGAGGTCGATAAAGGGATAAGTATGATTTTGGTCCCAACATAGAGGCTAAAAATTTATTTCGTCCTCGGCCTTTTTTTCGCTTCAAAATGGTCCCCAAAGTTTCAGTTTGTTTTAAAATCGTCCTTCGGATTAAAATACCCTCCCCTCTTTTTCTCCTTCTTCCCCAAAATTATGCAAAAGCACCAGCAGAAGCACCTCCCTCCCCTCTTCTTTCCCTTCTTTCCCAAAATTATGCAGAAGCACCAGCAAAAGCATAAGAAGAAACAGAACCAAAAGCAACAATAACAATTAATCAAACAGAAGCAGCAGCAAGACAACAACAATAACAATAAATTACCAATTAATCAACAATGGAATCAAGTAGAAATAGAAGAAGCAGGAGCAGAAACAGAAACAGAACAACAACAACAATAACAATGAAACAATATAATCAATCAGAATCAGAATCAACTAGAAACAACAATAATAAAAAATCAACAAATATAATAGAAGCAGAATGAAAGAAAAAGAAGAAGAATGATGGAAGCAGAAGCAGAATCCGGCGAGCCACCTGAACGACGACGAGCAACGGCCATCGAGCAAAGAAGAGCAGCGATGGCGGCGGCGAAGAACAGCGGCGACGACGGCGAAGACCCTTCCCTCTCTTCTTCCGAACCCCCTCCCCCCTTCTCCCTTCGCATAACCCCTTCCCCCTTTTTCTTTTACTTTACGATAAAACCCCTCCC
>NC_029773.3:11424980-11425871 GCF_000817695.3 Arachis duranensis | reverse complement strand
ACCCCTCCCCTCTTCTTCCTCAACATCCCTCCCTCCCTCTTCTTCCCTTTTCTCCCCATCCTCCCGATTCTCTTCGCATACCCCCCTCTTTCTCTCCCCCGATCCAACAATATTCCAAATTCAAACCAAATTCAGTAACAACAATATTTCACAAAAAATTCAGTCGTTTATTTTTTTATTTGTCATTTTTTACTTACTTAATCTTACTGGTTACTCCACAGTCCACACGTAAGTGAAGATGTTGGTTTCAAAATTTAGATATACTACTTTCCTAATAGGTTGAGAAACTTGAAGATACTGATCATTTATAACTTATAAGTCACACTAGCTAGTATAGAAGAAATGAATAATACAGCTATGATTAATAAAATTTATTATTTTTATTAATATTTTGTCAATATTAAAATTTAAGTATTAAAATATAAATTTTAAATAATAATAATATAAAATAAAATATTAACTCTAAAAATATTGACTAATATTCAAAAAACAAATGTCCTAACATTTCTCATTTATTTATATAGTGTAATATTCAACAACCAGTGTCCTTGCTTGAAATAAGTTAACTTGCACTTAAATCAGCCACTGTATTTTTTATTTTTTTATACGGTACAAAATATAATAATAAATCATTCACGCGCGCCAAAACATATAGCTCTCAAGTCTCAACAGCCATGGCATACATATGTCCACTCACTATTTAAGTTGTTCAGCATGCAATCATGTACGACGCGGATCTACACAAATCAAAATGTAGCCCGAATCACGAGAATATGCCACTGATCGTTGATTCTCTCCCGTTCCACATGGGCGACACTCCATCCTGGTCGTCAATTCCTTGGCCACCATCATTCTCATTTTTTATTCTTTTTTTGTTTAGAAAAAAAAAAA
>NC_029773.3:11422345-11424837 GCF_000817695.3 Arachis duranensis | reverse complement strand
TTAGACTATCTAAATCTTTTTTTTTTTAGTTTTTCACCTTGTAATCTTGCTAGGAGAGTAGGAGGTTCATTTTCTCTTATGGCTGTGTTTTTTTTTTATTATTATTTGGGTCACGTGAAGGGTGTGCTATCGAACAAAAACAGCGATAAAATTGTTTTTTATAATCAAACTCAAATACAAATCAAAATTCAAAATCAGATTATAATAAAATATTAAAAGTAATAATCAAACATGCTTAATCATATTTCAAAATCCAAATATAATCAAATGTATTTAATATTATAATTAAATATAAAAATCTAAATCAAAGTTAAAAAAATATTATAATTAAATATTATTAAAGGTAATAATCAAATATGTTTAACATTATATTTTAAAATTATAATCAAACTCAATGTTCAAAGGTCATATTATAATCAAACATATATCAAGTTATATTTCAATTATAATCAAACACATTTATAATAATAATCAAATTAAGAATCTAAAAAAATAAAAGAATTAATAAATATTTGTCGCTACCTTGTAGTTTCAGAGAAAGATGAGTGTGGGAAAGCATTAAGTAGTAACATATATAGGGTAGCGAGATCCATACATACATACAAATTATTATTATTATTTATTATATATTATAAGGAAATTCATTAATAAATATGATTCGTGAACTCTAACAAAGAAGATACTAAACTCAGGTCCTTGAGCACCATGTAGATTAATCATATACAAAGCTTCAGATTTCTTAAATCAAACATTTAATTACTCTGCTCGTTTTTATAATTTCGCAAAATTTTTAATTAAAATTTTTTATAAAATTATTCACATGATCATATTTAGTTGCCACGAGTGGCGGAGTGTCCGTTTTTAGTTTTGTTGATGGCTATATCAAAAATGATATACAGTTTTCTTTTTATCGACAGTTGGTTCTATTGTTTTGCTTGTTTTTGTGTTTTGACAATATACGCTTTATTTTATTGTGTTGAGCTCTTTTCTTTAAAAAAAAAAATCCAATACAAATCTTATAAAGATAAATTAAGGGTATAGCTATTTTAAAAAAAAAGGGTTAACTAAAGGAATTTTTATTTAAATGTATAATATATAAACAATTACAATTTTAAATATATTATAGTATAGTATAAAAATTAAAAAAAAATTATTTTGGTACATCCAAAATATAACACAACTAAAAAATTATGCATAAATCAAATGCTAAGCATCTGAGATATGGCCGTATTGTTAATTAAATATTTAATTTAAAAAAATTTAACGATTTAAATTTTTTAAATTAAAAAATTAACAATATTAGTCCAATTTTTTCGGTTAATTTTTTCGTATTATTTTACTTGTATATGCAAAATCTCTTGATATATGAATATAGTGTTGAGGTATCAAGAAATTTTGCCTATACGATTACGTAAAATTGGACTAAAATTATTAATTTTTTAATTTAAAAAAATTAAATCATGATTTTTTTAAATTAAATATTTTAATTAACCATACAAATATAATAATACGAATATATAATATTATAGTTAAATTATTATAGTAATATATATATACAAGTATTTTTGGTGACTCTATATATATATACAAGTATACTAACATTAAATTGGTTATGCTAATATCTGGCACTCAGTACCTGATTTATGGCCAACTTTCTAGTTGATATTCTTTTTTAACTTGTTACCAGATTTGCGATTTTGAAAGATTTATTTGTCACAGTATCTAAGATGTATACGCCTATCTAAAATTGTAAATTGACTATATATTATATATTTTGATAAATATTTTATTATTTAATTTAAATAAAAAATTCATATAGATAATTTGTGTCTTAAAGACACAAGTTGAAGTTATTTTTTAAGAAAATTTGTATAGAAGAAATTATAAAAATTAAAATTTTCAGGTATTTTGTTGGATATTTATTAAAATAAAAATTTAAAAATTTTTATTAATAATAACTTTAATATGCACTTTTAAGACACATGATAGTCCCATGGATATAGATAATTAAGCTTATACAATTTCTTATTTCTATTCATATTGATGAGTAACTTACCAGTTGGCAAATGGAATAGGAGGGTTGGTGAACTTTGAAGTTTGTAATTTGTATGCATATTCTAACGGGAAACCCTACACATTTATACTTGATTTCGCGGTACACTAATAATCAACTTCCTTTGATTAAAATAAGTTGACTGCATAGTTACACACTTACAAGTCTTATAGCTATCTATACAATCTATAAAAAGAGTTACTCACATAAAAATGTTTGAAACATCTTTTCTAAAAGATAACTTTTTAATAATTAAAATTTAATTTATATAATCGATTAAATTATATTATTTTTGTCAAAATTAGATTAAATAAATTAATTTAACCAAAAAATAGTAAATTAAATCTTGAACCAGTCTAAATTAATATTATTTTTTATAAAAAATAACTATAATATTCTTATTATAAAAAATTAATATTTTATATATATATACTAACCT
>NC_029773.3:11386695-11422107 GCF_000817695.3 Arachis duranensis | reverse complement strand
TAAAAGGGTAGTATTTTTTTAGTGTTAAGTGTTAACTATTTCTCGTTTAAAGAGAAGAGTAACGATGGGGAGTTTAAATTTATTTTTGGATCTCTTTGGTCGATTTTCAAAAATATTGGAAAATATTAAACAGCATAATCTCACAATGGCAAAAATATGTAGTTAAAGAAGCATAGAAGTTAAAGTTGATGTGTGGGCATTGGGCAGCTAGCTCACATTATATTAATTACCACGAGGGAGAGTGAAGTCCTTCGTAATGCATTGTATACATTATTCAAACGGGGATGATCAGTTTGAATAATATAGTGAATGAAGTTTGTATACATCTGCTTCTAACAGAAACCTGCAAATTAAATTTACACTCATTTCGCATTCAACTATTCATTATTCAATTGCCAACTGTCCTTGCTTAAAATAAATTAACTCGGTCTTTATAAATTTATACATAGCTTATGTTTAGATGCCATTAAATGAAAAAATATGGATAAATGAGTATTTTTATATTTTTATTTTTAAATATAATTATTAAAATAATATTTTTATAAATACTTTTGATAAAAAATTTTCTTTTTTTTTCTAAAATTAACTCACAAGTCACAAATTTAAGTTACAATATTATAATAATTTGTCCAGCATAGTCCAATCTAAATATTTAATAACGTGTTTAGAATAATACTATGTAATTAGTAAAATTTATTATTTTTTATCAATACTTAGTCAATATTAAATGATATGGTCGTTATAACTCGATTAAATGTTATAACTCGATTATATATGTTATAGATCAGTTATCATAACGGGCATTAAAAGAAATATTGTAACGCTATAACATGTTATTATTCTCCATTAAGACAAATTACTTGAAAGTGTAACTACCAATACTTCATCTCAAATATAAAAAGAAGGTAAGACATTTATTTAACACATTGCAGTTTACAACAAAGTCTATTATTCACTTACTGACATGAATATTGGAGTGCCTTTTGCAGGTAACCATGACACCCCTTGTTTTTTTATTCCCGACGTATAACTCATCCCAACAGAAAGTTTGAAGACACTCATTGGTGGACAAACTATACAGCGGCCAACCTCTACAAGAACAATTGGTGCCTACCGTGAGGCCTAGAAACACAAAATCCTTCTTTCTTTAGGTCTCAAAACTCCCATACTTATTCATGGCTAACCAACCTCCTCCCACACCATCCAAGTTTCTTCGGATGGTAACGGAGATACAACAAGCTAATCAGCGTATGACGGAAGAAAATCAACGAATAACAAACCAAATAGTCGAGTTAACCAATTTTAGATTGAAAATAATGATAAGGAGCAACCAGAAGACGACGATGAAGAAAATTCTGATCGATACACATCTCGAAAACTCAACAACTAGAGGAAGACCAACAAAATGATGACGATGACGGATTAGACAACACTGTTGGACCATTCACAGCCGATGTTATGAATTTCAAACTTCCTAGAAACTTTGCATTACCAATAATTTTGACTTCCTATGATGGCATGGGAGATCCAAAAAAGCACGTCAAAAAGTTCCGATCAATGATGATAGTGAACGGTGCTTCTGATCCTATTTTATATCGTTATTTTCCTACCTTTTTAGACGGTTTTGCATTTGACTGATTTTCATCTTTGCCTGTAGGTTCAATCTCACGATTTCAAGAGCTTGCTAAGAAATTCAAAGATCAATTCGCTTCATCTTTCATCTATCTACATGATTCCGACTATCTGAACACTATCAAGCAAGAATAACAAGAGAGTTTAAAGTAGTATGTCACCCGCTTCATCAAAGTGGTGATGAACATTCCAAACCTTTACCCCGAGGTACATCTGCATGCTATAAAAAGTGGACTCCGCCCCAAAAAATTCCAAGAAGCTATCACAGTGGCCAAACCTAAAACCTTAGCCGAGTTTTGCGAGAAGGCTAAAGGTCAAATAAAAGTTGAAGAGTTGCGCCAAACTCAGAAATCCGAGAAGAATCAAAACAACAAGGATGATGATAAAACTTGGGACAACAAGAAACATTTTTAGTTGTCATCGTGTTACGATTCTTATACCCAGTTCAACACCAAAAGAGAAAAAATCATAAAAAAAAATTCTGAATTCGAAGCTAATCAAACCTCCTTAGAAGGCTAGAACCTACCAAGATATAAAGAATGTGGACAAAATAAAGTACTATGCTTTTCACCAGAAATATGGCATACTACTGTTGAGTGTGTTGTAAGCAAAGACTTTCTCGAGCGCTTAGCTCGACAAGGACATTTGGACAAATACATCGGCGGCCACATCCAAAATCGCAACCCACATCAATTTGATTTATCTTCTATAGGTCAATCTTCTCTGGATAAAGACAAAGCACATACAACTCAACCTAATCAACTCCAAAATGTGATTAACTATATATCTAGGAGCTTCGTTGGTGGTGGAGCCTCGAGCTCTGCTTGCAAACGTACTTACCGAACTATGCTTGCTGTGGAAAGAGCCGTCAATAATCATTAGACTTTGCCGAGCTTGTCTGAAATGACATTCCAACCATCCGATTTTAATTCAACCGAACTCAATCTAGACGATCCAGTTGTCATTTCTATTCAACTAGGAGACCTAATAGTTCGGAAAGTCTTGTTTGATCTAGAAAGCAGTGTCGATGTTCTATTTTACTCCACATTTCAGAAAATGAAGTTGAGTGACAACATATTGCAGCCATCTATTGGAGACCTGGTTGACTTTTCAGGTGAACGAGTATTTGTATTGGGTTCATCATGATTACAAACCACACTCGATGAGAATCTCCCCTAACCAAAACTTTAGATATTCAATACCTTATGGTTGATTGTTTTAGTCTTTATAACTTAATACTTGACTGACCGTTTTTGAATAAGTTCGGTGTATTTATTTCTACAATTTATCTTTGTGTTAAATTTTATGTGCATAACAATCTTATTGCAACAATTGATAATGACCACCGCGAAGTTCAAAATTGTTATAATATCAATCTCAAAATGCCTTAGTATTTTTTGTAATTTTTAAGTAAAAATAAAAATACAAAAATATCTTTTTTAAAAGTAATATTTTATCTTTTTTTAAAAAATATTTTAACATAATAAATAAATAAATGAATATTTTTTGTATTTTTATAATTAAAAATTCTCTCTTTTTTGGTTTTAAAATTGACTGATAGATTCAAGTTACAGTATTATAATAATTTGTCTAGCCTAGCGTAATCTAAATCTTTAATAATTTATTTAGAATTAGAATAATATTATATAATTAATAAAATTTATTATTTTTTATTTACATTTAGTCAATATTAAATTTTAAATATTAAATTTAAATTTTAAATTCTAATAATACAAAAATAAGATATTAATTTTTAAAATATTAACTAATATTGATAAAATATATTTGTTCTAACATCTTTCATTTATTTGTACAATGTTATATTCAAGTATTCAACTACCACTCATTTATTTGTAGAATGTTATATTCAACTGCCAATACCCTTGCTTAAAACAAGTTAACTCGCTCTTTATAAATTTTCACATAATTTATGGTTAGATGCCATTAAATGGGAATATATAGTCTTTTAAATTTTTGTATTTTTGATATTTTTTAAGTAAATATTATTTTCAAAACTGATAATTTTTATCCTTTTAAAAGAATATTTTAATATAATAAATAAATACTTTTATATTTTTGTATTTAAACATAATTTTAAATAAAAATATTTTATGAATACGTGTGATAAAATATACTATCTTTTTTTGTTCTAAAATTGACTCACAGATTCAAATTACAGTACTGTAATAATTAATAACTTGTCCAAGGCAATTCAATCATTTTTAATAATTTATTTTGAATAATATAATATAATTAATAAAATTTATTATTTTTTATCAATATTTATTTAGTCAATATTAAATTTTAAATGTTAAGATTTATACTCTAAATTTTAAATTTTAAAACAGCATAATATATATAAAAGTAAAATATTAACTCCAAAAATATTGACTAATAATCATAAAAAAAAAATTGTCCTAACATTTCTCATTTATTTGTACAGTGTGATATTCAATTACGACTGTTCTTACTTGAAACAAATTAACGCGCTCTTTATAAAATTTCACGTAGTTTATGGTTCGATACCACTGCCACTAAATGGGAATAATTTTTCAATAGAAAATCTTTTTAAAATTTTAGTATTTTTGATAAATTTTTAAGTTAAATTAAAAATACAAAAAAAATCTTTTTTTAAAAGTCAATTATATCTTTTATAAAGAGATCTTTTAAAAAATATTTTAACATAATAAAAAATAAATGAGTATTTTTTTATATGATTGAGAGTCCTAACTAAATCACATATCCAACTATCTAAGTTGCAGTACTAATAATTTGCTGAGCACAACCCAATACAAATCTTATAGAAATAAATTAAGATACAGCTAATATATGTCTTAAATACATAAGACATAAGTTGAAGTTATTTTTTAAGAAAGTTTTTATAAAAAACAAAATATAAAAATTGAGTTTTTCATGCATTTGTATGTTGTGTATTTATTAAAAATTTTTTTAAAAATTTTATTAATAATATTCTTAATATATACTCTTAAAACACATTATAGCTAAATTCATAAATTAAAGTTATAGAATAAAAAATTTTAAAAATTAAGGTCTTTACTATATATTTAATAGAGATATTTATGAGTCAGGTAAAATTATATTTATCTTGTCTCAAATTAAATCATAAATATTGATTGGGTCTAATTTTTTAGATTTTTATTCAAATTATAGACCTAATAAAATCTCGTTACTTTTGTATTACAATAAAATCGGGTAGTCTGAACTCTGAATCAAATAAAAGAATAAGTTTAGATGAAGTTTAAACTTCAAATAAAAATAACTTGATACCGATAAAACTTAAAATACAAAATAAAAAATTAACACAAATTTGTTTTATACACAAATTTCAACTTATCGATTTGCAAGAATATATCCATATATATACCAAGAATCAGATTTATTTTCTACCACTAGAATTGAACTACAAATCAAGTATAAGCTCATCACTGAGCTAAAATTAAATTAGTTAATGTTGCTAAGAAATTTTTATTTGCTTCTTTGGTAAAAAAACAGTCATATAACATCATCATCGAATAAGTTTGAATTTTGAAATAATATGGTAATCCATAAACTCTGAGAAGGGCGGATGAATTTGATGCCAAAAGAAATTGAACAAATAAATAAATGCTAACTTTTTAGAGAGGGCAATTGTCAAGCATACAATAATTCAAATCCAACAGAGTCATATTGAAGAAAAGAAAGAAATGAAGCTAATCAAGCTATAACCCCTGATTGATAACTCTTTTAAATCTTTAGTGGCCGTAAAATTTAAAATGTTTATATTAAGTTAAGTTATTTGTTATGGTACTTAAAAAAAATTTGGTGTTTAATTGTTCTAGGTTAAATAGTTAATATTATCTAATTTAAAAATATATAAATTAATTAATTTTAAATATATAAAATTTGTTATAAAAAATAAATTCGACAAAAATCCGACATTATCAAGTGATAAACATCAGAAAATTGGCCTTAACTTAACAATAGAGAAGCTTTAATTTGTATCTAAGAAAGGGCCAAGTCTTCCATGGGAAAAGAATACTACTGTAGACCTCAAAATATTTTTGGGATGTTATATTTAAGAATTTGAATCTTTTAAATTTTGGATTTTTATTTGAGAGGATAAAGTGTGATTTTTTATTTTTGAATTTTTTTTATATTTTTTTAGTTTTATCTATAAAATAAATAATAAGAGATCACATTTTATTCTTTAATATAAAATCTAAAATTTAAAAAATCAAAATTCGTTGCATTAAATACATGTTAAAAAAAAAGCGTCGTTTTAAGGCAAAACAATGTTGTTTAACTTAGACAGTAATCGCAGTTAGCTTCACAACAACGCTAACATCGGTTAAAGACAATAATTTTATAAGGTTTAGTGCCAGTGAGAGTTGGGTATTTTTAATTGTCATCTCCTATGTCCATATATAACCAGATGTGAGCTTGATTTGATAAAATTTTTTAAAAAAGTACTTATGTTTTTTAAAAACTCAAATTTTTTATTTTATGTTTAGTAAATAAAAAAATTATGTGCTTGTGTTTGTAATTTTTAAAAGATTAAATATTTTTGAAAGCATTTTCTTTTTAAAATTGGCTTGTACTTTTCAAAATTTAAAGTCTAATATAATTTCATATGTTAACTAATTTTCAAATTTAATACTTACATTTATGTGTATTATAATATTTTTAAATTTTAAAAACTATTTTACCAAACACAATTGATGTTGTTTATGTTTATTAAAAACTAATTTTTATTTGATTTACCAAACATAAATGCTACAACTTTTAAAAAATCATCTTTTAAAAATTAACTTTTATAAGCTACTTTTGAAAAGTAAAAATTAGACCAAACTAAGCCGTGGTCTGTTAAGATTAGCTTTGATTCGCATCACTTAACCCAATCGATCTTAATCCATTTGGCAGAAAATTTGTCAATCGAACTCGCAAAATTATTAACTGTCTTTTCAGTGTATAGATCTACTATGGAGCACGAATGCGAAGTGAATGAAGGAGGCTAAGTAGCCGTTTGTTGTACGTTGTGTCTAGGTGCTAAATATATTTTCTATCGAGAGCCTCGCCTCAAACTTCATCTGCGGTGAGGTAGGACATGTTTTTATTTGTCCCAGTTCTATGGGATTGGTGCATGGTGATGCTTATATATGCATTTTAGAAAAGTGTATTAAGTGATACTCATGTTTTGTAGCAAAGACATAGATTGTACAGAGGAGGTAATATCCTCAAATTTGCGACCAAGTTTACTAGGAAGGATAAATGTGATGTGTTTTTTTCAGATGAAGTAATTTTAGTCTTAAAAATTTTTTCAGTTTGTCCCACAATATATAAACTCTACATAGTTGCAATCGTATTTGGCATAGGGTGTGAAAATGAATCCCGACGGTGATACGGAGTTGATTCGCACAGAGCATGTTAAAAAAAAAGAAAACGAGGAATTTCTTGATATGTCGATGGTGATCATTGATGGCAAGGGTCTTTGTCCACAATTGATTTTGATTGACTCCATTCGAAAAAGGTTAGGACACTTGAGTTTGTTAGTTTGGAGAAATAATTTTTTTTAAATATTTTTTATTTTTTTAATAATGAAAAAATAAAGTGTATTTTTTAAATTTTTAATATTTTTTATTTTATTTATAAAATTAATGGTGAGAGATTATATTTTACTTTCTCAATTATTAAAAAAATTGAAAAAATCCATTCCTCTAATTTGAAATCGACGTATTAATAAATTAATTCTTATGGTTAGAAATACATTAAATTTAATGAAAAAATACAAATAAACTAAGTTAAAATCTCTACTCTCTTTAATCTTTACTTCTTTTTTTTTAAATCTCCACTACCCGTTTGTTCTAAATTTTCACATCAGCTGCCAGCACACATCAATTGGCGTTCTTATTATTTATTGATTTATGATATATGGGAGACACTCTTACGAGAAATAAAAATAACATTGAAAATAATGTGAAAGTGGACAAATAATGGTGAAATGAAATATTTAAAAGCAGACTAATTTTCACCACTTGTTATTTATTTATTTATTTTAAATTTTTAAAATATTAATAAAATAACATTCATATTAGAGCTAGTTGAATAACATACTCGTATTTCTTCTTTTAATATTGTTTGTAGGAGTATTATTAGTTCGGTTTAGTTTGAATTTGGACAAAAACATCAATTTAATTGATCAAATTAATTCCTATAAATAAATCATCGTCCAATCTGTTATATAGTTGATCTTCCAACCGAACCAAATCAGACCTAATCAAAAGTGGTTTGGTTCAGTGTTTGTTTTTAGTTCTTAATTGAAAAAAAAAATTAATAATTGTAAAATATGAAGTCTAAATGTTTGATAAACTAAAATTCATACTACATTACTTCCAAATCCAATAATCAAGCTAAGTCAAGAACTAAACATAAATTAACCATAAATCATGCCCAACAATTACTAAGAAACGAAAATATATTTTTTTAATTTTTTAATTATTTAGTAAAGTGTGATTCTCACTTTATATTTTTTAAATGAAATTAAAAACAATATTTAAAAAAATAAAATATTAAATAATAAAAAATTATACTTTATCTAACAATTAAATAATAAAAAATTATACTTTATCTAACAATTGAGGAAAAAAATAAAATAAAAGATCTATTCCCTTAAAAACCACACTTTTATTATTAGGATTAGAGATAAATTAGTAAAACTAATATTTTTATTTCGATTCGGTTTGATTTAGTTCAGTTTTAGACTGACCAATCGAAAATCGAATCAAACCAATTTGTTTTATAAAAAATAAAAAAATTGATTTTTTGTGAAATTTGACCACCACAAAGTAATGTAAATTATGTCATGTATGATATGAATCGAGTCAAAAGTAATTTAAGTCGAAATTTATTAATAGCACATGGTTTAATCTGGTGGCACCATATAGAACGTGAGGTTTGGTTACTAAGATGAAAGAGAAGACATGAGATTTTCAATCTAGAGAACAAGGTTTTTTATGGTCAAAATAATGTCGAGAATTGTAAGAATTCGAGAAAAAAGAGAAGATAAATTGCGGAAAAAAAAAGGCATTCATCAACTCAATATTACTGTGATCCATAAATAGAAGAAGCATAAAAGAGTTAAGGACTTTAATCTAAACACTTTAAAATTATCAAAATTCTGTAATTTCTAAGTCATACTAATTTCAAAGAAAATCATAAAGTCCAAATGTATATAAGTGTCTAAAGTTAATTTTCAATTTATTTCACTTTTATTTCTTTTGGTCAAATACTTTACTTTTTTTTCTTTTCTTAACTATTTTGCTTTTTATTAATTTTTATTTCACTTTCATGTTTATTTAAAGTTCATTTATCTTTTGTATGTCCATTCTTTATAATTATTTACACTATTTGTTAGTGTAATTTCATTAATATTTCATATATTTTTTATATAAATGATTCTTTTAACACATACTAAATAAATTTTAAGTCTAAATTTTTTCGAGAAGTCTTATCTACATCTTAAATTGAGATATTAATACAAATTTGATTCGACGCCCTGTCGACTTAATTAAAATCAAGCGAAATACACTCACTCACTGATTCTTGGCTTCTCCGAGACTAGAGAATGTCCGGAGCTACGCAAGGCACCTTCACATTCACGGAGTCAAAGATGCCATCACTGTCGCCTCCGATAAAGGCGGTGCTGGAAAGTCTACTATGGCTGGTATAAGCCACAAACCTTGACAAATCCCCTTTTCTGCTTTCTATTTATGACAAGTACCTTATTGTTTGTTGACCGAAAAATTCTGTTGACAAATTACTCTCTTAAGATTTGAAACTAGTGTTTCGCATGGTGGCAGTGACTATGTGTTGAAACTGTCCTTATTGACTAATAATCCCAATTAGATAGTAGGAGCATGAGCGGTTATGATTTGAGTAAACACTAGGAATAATGCAATAACAGATTTCTTTTAAATATCATGAGCCATCTAGAGATTTTGGATGCTAGTTTAGTACTTTAGTCGCTGCAAGTTTAAATAGAAATCACTGTAGTGTTTCAACCTGTATTTGGATGTTATTTTAGTCTTTAAATAGATAATTATTGTGTTTTACTTATGGCTGACCGGGACCCTGAAAGCATGGTTAAGGATAAAATGAGTAAACTTTCAAATTTTTTCTTTGTCCAATGCATTGAAAACTTAAATGTTTCACATCTCCAAGACAAATAGACAATCCTTTTTATTTTCTTCTAATTTTTAACTTAGCCAAACCCTTATTTTATATTATGAAGGATACTGTTGATGTAAAAAATTCCCCAATGACTAATTTAATGTGGTTGTATGTTTTGGAACCAATTTCAACATTTACTCAATGCAATATCCTCACAAGTGCTCTCTGGAATTAAAACTTGTGAGCTGAGGCCTTGTTCAATGAGTCGGGATTATTTATTACAATGAGATGTGATTTTAACAACTAATGTAACTCTATAATCTATACCATGTTCAATAAGAATTTGTTTTAAAATGTATGGATTCTTCTTTGCCATATGCATTCTAAAATTTTAAATTAGAGCCATTTCATTGAATTTAAAAGAATTAAAATTTTAAAATTATATTTAATTTAAACATATTTTATCAATGTAAAATAAATTTTTTTAAAAAAAAAATTGTGTGTGAATATTTAAAAAGAAAAGTTATTAGACAAATTTAATCTAATTATTTAAATAACTTGGTCGAATCAATAGCACCGTAACATTACAACACGCAAAACAAAAAAAGACAAAAAGAAAGGGAAAGAAAACCTTATATCACAACATTTTTTTTCTTTTTCTACCACAATTCGTTGCAAACCATAATTACTTATTGTGGTGAGGATGTCACACTTTAAATTTTGACCTTAATATTTAGTACTGACTTACATACTTGATGAGACTAATATGAATTTCAATTCTTAGGATGTATAGTATACAATGTTTGGAGAAAAGTAAGAACCAAGCAGACACAGCAGCGAAAAAGGTAACATAAGACCATGGAGTATTGAAGTAGGTGCTGCGTAATTGAGCCAACCAAGTCTTCCCTTTGTTTCTGTAATGCTCATCGATTTGACGCCTGACTACATCATATTTATTGTTTTACCTATAGTCGTTGAGATGTTTGTGTGATAATACATGGCCTAGTTCATTGAAGAGTTTGGCCACGTCTTCATCGCTTCCAAGCAAATTTTGGAGGACACCAGCTGCTCCGAGATCTTTCACATCCTCAGCGTCATCAATCAAGGAATCCATCAAAGAAAAGTAGGAGAAAAATTCGAAGTCGTGATTAAAAGCCGGACACATCTCATATGCAATCAAGTTGTGATACAGGTAAGGTGTGAGGTCATTAATCACAGTCCCTGGAAGCATCAATTGTCCACTAAACAAGTTGGAGGTGAAAGAAATGTTAAGCCATTTTCATTTATCAGTTTGGCTTACTCTCACTTGAATACCAGCTTTTTTAAGATCTCCTATATTCTTATATCTATGCCAATAATCTGCTTCTGGGAAGAGAGATCGAAATGCCTTTTTTATATTAAGGAATGGTCGTCGAAATATCTTTTCTATTGATGAAATAATGATAATAGGGAGCAGACGTACGCAAATTCGAGGACACCACGGGAATGCTATCCTTAAAGGGGATCGACTACCTTCATAAGAGTAATATGAGCGAATATAGTCCAGTAGATGAGTTGGTACGTTATTCTGGTCATATCTTTCAGAAAAGGTGGCTAAATCTTTTCTCCTGTTTGGTAGGCCCATGCATAGAAAATGGAACAGTATCTTGTTCGTCAACTGATAAAATCAGACATCACCGGTATGTAAGTTCAACAATTTTGCTGAAAGTTGGTTTTCCAACAAGATAATCTCTCTCCATATACACCACAACTGATCAAACTTGAGCATCAATGGTTTTGGATTTCGATCATTAATATTGCACATGAAATAGAGCAAAGCACATCCATCCACAACCAACATCTGTACTAGCTCCTCATTGTTGTACCCTTCAGTCACATCCTTACTACTGAACAGATTCCTCAATTCTTGAAGGTGTTGTGTTACAGTTCCATACAGAAACACCTTTGCATCTTCAGTGTCTTGTTTACCTGATTTACGGGCGAATTGCTCAATACATAATCTTCACTCCACAAAAAATTAAACTAGGATGCATGTTTGTCTGATTCTCTTCTTCCCTAAAACGAAAAATATCTTTTGCATAATCTGCTTTGGCACGAACAAAACAAAAAACTTAGTTTTTAAAACTAACTTGATTCATAGAAGTTTTATGGTGGCATAAAAAGTGGAACTAGCATATAGGAGGTGATACAATAAGTTAAAAGACAAATTATAATATATATATATAACAATATTTTATTTTATTTATATTCAATTTATTTTAATTTTAAAGTCATTCATTTTAAAATTAATTATATTTTATTTAACTATAAATTTATTAAAGGGTAAAAAACCTAAATAAACCAATGGGAGAATTTTATTATCCAAATCAGCCAAAACAAAAATTTTTTCAGCAATCCACCAACGAATAAATATATATAATTCGAATCAACATGATTCGAACTGCCAATGCAAGTAATTCGAAGCAACTTGATTCGAATTACGTTTGAAACGAGTTGCATGTAATTCGAATCAAGTATATTCGAACTTTAGAGGGGTAAATCGAATTGACATGATTCGAATTAGTAGAAAAACTGTCCCATTAAGCAATTCGAATTACTAAGAAAGAAGAAGCAAAAGTTAATTCGAATTGACTTGATTCGAATTATGTATAAATAGTTCGAATTAGATTGTTTCGAATTAGTGTGTTCCGGACCTGTATATATATGTGATGAACGTGAGTTGCTCTCAATATTGAGGGGTCATATGGCTGGTGAGGACAGTTTTATAGTGTTGGTTTACCACAAAGGATCGATTAAGAGGAAAACTCGCTCAGGTGTCAAGTTCACCGATAAGGATCCTCTCTGTATTATCGTGAGTTCTACGACGAGCTATGATGACCTTGCTAGCTCTGTATTACAGAAACTTGGTCTGGAAGGTGTTAAACGGGTTAAGAAGTTTTTCTATCGCATTCCAGTCATGGTGCTCCAAGATACTGTGAAGTATGATTGCTTCACAATCGGGAGTGATGAGGACCTACAGGTCATGTTTCTTTGTCGCCGGCAGTTTTTCGAAGTGCGGACACCGGAGCTGTTGGCAAAGCTGGTTGATGTGGTGTCCAGCTCGGGGGGTTCGAACCGGAATACCAACACTGTAGCGACGGTTGCCGGTTCTAGCTCAAGTCCTGCCTTTGCATCTTCCTCAGTCCCGGCGTACGAGCCACCCGTCCCGCCTGTCGCCTCCCCTTCGTTCGCTATTGATCTCAATGGTAGTGTTGGCGACGAGGTTGGAACAGCGGAACTTGTACCTACCTCTGTATACTATGCTGCACCGGCTGTGGCTGAAGATGAATTGTTTGATGATGTAGAGGACGATGATGTCGAGTCGGATATGATTGCTGATGATAGTGCCGATGATATCGGAGCCAGTGAGCCTGCCGGTGCCGGTGGTGGCTCTAGCTCTGGCACACAGCAGTACCCTCCACATTTTTCATCTTTGGACCTGGATGCCATGAGGCAGCCGGGGGTACCTTGCGAAGCTGCAGGATTTGGCCCAAGAGATGCAGAAGGGTCAGCTGGTATGACAGAGTTCCAGGTTGGTCAGCAATTTCAGGATAAGGAGGATGCCCTGTTAAGTGTGAAGACTTACAGCATCCGCCGAGGTGTATAGTACAAGGTTGTGGAGTCTGATTATCGCCGTTACGTTGGCAAGTGTTCTGAGTTCGGGAATGGGTGCACATGGTTGATTCGACTGAGTCTCCGACAGCGCAAGGGCATATGGGAGGTCAAACGGTACAATGGACCGCATACTTGTCTCGCCAGCTCTATCTGAAGCGATCACAGGAGTTTGGATTATCATGTGATATCGGCATTCATTATGCCAATGGTTAGAGCTGATGCATCCGTTAGCATCAAGGTGCTTCTAAATGCGACTGCCTCGCACTATGGGTTCAAGCCGACCTACAGGAGGGTCTGGATGGCGAAGTAGAAGGCTGTTGCGCTCATTTATGGTGACTGGAATGAGTCTTACAACGAGCTCCCAATGTGGGTGTTAGGAGTGCAGGTGACGATGCCTGGTTCTATTGCAGTTCTTCGGACTAGCCCTGTTCAAGTTGGGGGACAGCTGGACGAATCTAAAGCTTACTTTCACAGACTGTTCTGGACTTTACCACCGTGTATCGAGGCATTTCGTCATTGCAAGCCGTTGGTTAGTATTGATGGGACCCATCTATATGGCAAGTATGGGGGTACTCTGCTTGTTGCGATTGCACAGGACAGGAACTCCAACATACTCCTTGTTGCATTCGCACTAGTCGAGGGTGAGAATGCTGAGTCTTGGTCATTCTTTCTCTCCCACCTCCGTCAGCACGTTACACCATAGCCGGGTCTGCTCGTTATCTCTGACAGGCATAACGGCATCAAGGCCGCCCTTGAGGCTCCCGACGGGGACTGGTTACCTCCGGCTGCATACCGAGCTTTCTGCATTCGGCACGTAGCAGCAAATTTTGCGCTCACCTTCAAGGGTAAAGACGCAAGGAGGCTTCTCATGAACGCTGCCTATGCTAAGACGGAGGTGGAGTTCCATTACTGGTTTGATATTCTTCGCTCGGAAGATCCGACGATGTGTGATTGGGCAAACCGGATTGAGTATTCATTGTGAACACAGTATTGCGATGAGGGCCGGAGATTCGGTCACATGACGACGAATATATCTGAGTGTGTGAATTCAATCCTCAAGGGTGTGAGGAACCTTCCGGTATGCTCGTTGGTGAAAGCAACGTATGACGGTTGGCCGAACTTTTTGTACGCAAGGGGAGAGAGGCGCAGGCCCAGATGGGTACCGGACAAGTATTCAGTCAACACCTAGTTAAATGTATCGAGGCCAACTTGAAGACGGCAAGGTGCTTCACAGTTACTTTGTATGACAGGGACAACTCCGAGTACATGGTTATAGAGACCACTCCGACTGGTTCTTTCTCCCTGGGTAGCTACAAGGTCTCACTCGAATCTCAGACATGTGATTGCGGATACTTCCAGGCACTTCATTTCCTTTGTCCGCATGCACTGGCATGCTGTGCCTACTCAAGAGTCACTTGGCACTCCTACGTGCACCCTGTCTATCGATTCAGTAACGTTTTTAGTGTTTATCAGATGGGATTTAGACCTCCAATCTCAGAGGGTTTATGGCCATCATATGATGGGCCGACAGTAATACCGGACCCGAACAAGAAGCGTGCAAGGGAAGGTCGCCCCAAGTCTACTCGGATACGGACGAACATGGACGAGGCAGATCCAAACCGGCCTAAGAGATGCGGCTTATGTCGGCAACCCGGACACACTCGTCGGAGCTGTCCACAGGTCGGAGGTAGCCAGGGAGGACAGTCACAAATAGGTAGGGTTGGTTTTGTGTTGTTTGATTTACTAGTGTACTATGTTTCGAATTTTAGTTATGTAACAGTAAAAAATATCGTAGTTGCAAATGTTTTGTATGTCTGTTGTTTATAACGAATGTGAACTAGCAAAAAATTTAATATTCCATCATAAAGTACGTACCATAAACATGAAATTAGATTCTCTAACAATGAATAATTTGAATCAATATGATTTGAACTCCATTGAGTCACGTTTCCCTACTAATTCGAATGATGTCAATTCAATTTATCCCTCTAAAGTTCGAATCTACTTGATTCGAATTACATGCAACTCATTTCAAACGTAATTCGAATCAAGTTGCTTCGAATTACTTGCATTGGCAGTTCGAATCATGTTGATTCGAATTATATATATTTGTTCGTTAGTGGATTACTGAAAAAATTTTGTTTTGGCTGATTTGAGTAATAAAATTTTCCTATTGATTTATTTAGGTTTTTTATCCTTTATTAAATATATACAAATTAAAAAAATAAACAAAAAAAATTATTAATCACAATTTATTTTTTTGTGATTATATAATATCTATTAATATTATTTATTTAATAAATATTTATAGTATATAATAATAAGTAAAGGCTCAATTTAAAAATACAACAACGATTGATTATTAATAACAAATACATACTATGATAGTATTATGAGTATTTAACATACACATACACACTGCTGTTAATAACAAAAATAAACTTAACACTTGTCACTTTAAAAAGTAAGGACACAGGTTAATTTCATTTTTTTTTAAAGTTATTTTGTCAATGAAAAATCTTTCGGACATCAATACTATAGCAAAAGTAATTAAAAATAGCACATAGCCACATACAGAAGCAGCTGATGTATGACTGTATGATTACCGAGCTCACCTTAATTACTGTGACACTGCCCCACGAGGGATAGTTAGTAAATCCCTTTGTGAGTTGTGACAATATATGGATGCAAATTAATAAAGCAACAACCTGAAACAAAGGAATATAATAATGCAACTCAATTAACAAGAAAGAAAGGTATTATGATCCTAAAGTGACCAATATAATATGGATGTCATCAATATTATTCTATTCCATTTTCATTTTTCATAGCAAAAAAATATCTCTTCTCATTGCTGTTTCTTGTAGAGAAATATAATTTCACAATTTTTTCCTGCAATATTTCGTTGTACAAAAGAAAATTAATAATGTGCACATCTTTCATTTTAATTAGTCTTCCTACTACTCTACTACTTTATTGGTGAGGATGGCAGCTAATAATATTAATAAGTTAGTTTCAACATTTTGTTGCAATTTTATGCACACATCTTAAATATGAGTTTGTATAGGACAATATATGCTTGCATAGAAATATTTTGATTTCGGGTGTTATTTTTTTTATTACCCACAGTATTTTTAGTCTGGTAGGACAAGAATTAATTCGTCGTAGATTGGAGATTTATTTAAGAGTTTATCGTTGGTTAATAAGTTACTACATGCATAAGGCAAAATTTGAACTTCCAATACTTATTTAAACGAATTAGTAAACTAACTATTAGACCAACCTAATTTAATTAATTTCAGGTGTTATTATATAAAAAAAATTATCACGTATTTCTGTGTACGATTGTAGAACTTCATATTCTTGTGTATTATCAAGTTTCCAGCAATATTTTTGTCTTTTAGTGAGTTTTAAAATTACCATATTTATCTTTGAAGTAGATATAAAATTATGCAATTGGCCAGTTGAAAATAATTCACATAGGAATATCAGGATAGTTGGCTTCAAATGCTTGTGGCTTAATTAGTAGCCTAGTTTTGACTCATTCAAAGTATATAAGAGTAGGTGATATAAGGCTTTTTTATATAAATAAACATATGAAAAATTTTATTTTCAGGAATACGCATGGATTGAAATATTGTCTGAAATACGCATGGTCAATTCAAGGGCGTCGCCCACCAAATGGAGTCATCAATTCACTCTCGGAGCCTGCGAAATGGAGGGACAGCCGCAGGCTTTGCAATTTCGTAGCTGCCACCAAGGAGATGAAGCACCTCATGGCTGGCGCAAACGAAATGGGGGCATGTCTAGCCCACCGGCCGCAAATTTTGGAGAGTAGAAGGAGAGTGTAGATAATGGCTACTTTCGGAGATTATTAACTTTACTAAAACCTAACTTAATATGGTAAATAAATTAACTATGGTTATTCAGCCATAATCAGTTACAACTTGCTTTTGTAAGCCATTAGATACCAGCTTAATATCATCTCCAACATCCTCCCTCAAGTTGAAACTGATTGAATTAGTTGCAAGTTCAGCAACATTATTATCATCCTCCCTTGAATTAAGGCTTGTTGAAACATTTATCCTGTTATCATCATAATATCCTCCCTCAAGTGGGGCGTGTAAGTCAAGCATGCCCAACTTGAAAAGTAAAGATTCGAAGACACCCGGTGATAACGCTTTAGTAAGTAAATCAGCCGTTTGATGAGCTGATTTAATAGGTAGCAATTTTAGCACTCCTATTTGAGACTTTTCACGAATAATGTGACAATCTACTTCAATATGCTTGGTTCTTTCGTGAAAAACCGGATTAGCTGCAATGTACAGCGCAGATTGATTGTCACAATAGAGATTGATTGGGTGAGGATGAGATACATGGCAGTCATTAAGAAGATAAAGAAGCCATTGACCTTCCCGAGTTGCTTGTGCCATGGCACGATATTCAGCTTCTGAAGAAGAACATGCTACAGTTGTTTGCTTCTTACTCTTCCAAGATACTAATGAAGAACCTAAGAAAAAAACAATACCCAGTTATTGATCGACGAGTATCGGAACAAGTTGCCCAATCTGAATCAACATAACCAGTCAATTTGAGATCATTATTTGAAGAGAAGAAAAGACCCTTAGAAGGAGATTTCTTGATGTATCGAAGAACATGTAGTGCTGCCTTGTAATGGTTATCAATTTCACAATCCAAAAATTGGCTGAGCTTCCCAACTGCAAAAGCAATGTCTGGACGAGTATTGGTGAGATATAACAGTCGTCCGAGTAGTCTTCTATATTGTAATGGATCTTGTAATCTTATGCCACTCTCCTTAGAAAGTTTTCCGTTATACAGCATAGGAACTGAAGCAGGTTTAGCTTCCAGCATACCATATTCCTCAAGCAAATCAAGAGTATACTTACGTTGATACAAAGCAATCCCTTCAGAACTACGGGCAACTTCTATTCCAAGAAAAAATTTCAACCGGCCTAAGTCCTTAATACTAAATTCAGCATCAAGAGCCCTTTTAATAGCTTCAATTTCAAATAAATTATCTCCAGATAAAACAAGATCATCAACATAAACAATAATAATAGCCAAGCCGAGGTTAGTGTGCTTGGTGAACAAAGAGTGATCATGAGGAGACTTGATAAAGCCATGTTGCTGAAGAAAACCACTTAATCTTAAATTCCATTGACGGCTTGCCTGTTTCAAGCCATATAAAGAACGATTCAACTTACAAACAGCACCATTTGAAACATCGAGACCTTGGGGGGTTTCATATAAACCTCTTCTTGCAACTCACCATGCAAGAATGCTGTATTAACGTCTAATTGGTGAAGTTTCCAATTATGTACCGCAGCAAGAGTAAGAATAAGTCGCAAAGTAGTGATTTTTACAACCGGACTGAATGTATCAAAGTAATTATAGCCAACTCTTTGACGAAAACCTTGAGCCACAAGACGTGCTTTGTGGCGTTCAACACTACCATCTGGGTGAAACTTCACTTTAAAAACCCACTTGCATCCAATGAGGCGCTTTTCAAGAGGCAAAGAAGTGATAGACCAAGTTTTATTCTTCTCAAGAGCAAGCAATTCCGCACTAATTGCATTTCTCCAGCATTCGTGCTGCACAACTTGTTCATAAGTCTTCGGTTCAACTGTTGTGGTTATTGCTAGGGAAAAGGCTCTATGTGTAGGGGATAGCTTCCCATAATCCACCATGTGAGATAGACCGTACCGCTTGGAACATGATTGGTTACTAGAGCTTCCTGTTCTAAGTAACATACAATGATAATCTTGAAGATAAGAAGGTGGTTTATGTATATGAGTTGATCTTCTAAGATCCTGATGATGCATGTTATCATTTGAATGAAAATTAGATGATGCATTATTTGGTGGACTAGGAGAAACTACATGTGAATCAGTAAGTGAGGTAGGGTCCCTAGGATCATGAAAAGAATCAATATTTACATGAGATGGATGAAATGCATCTAAAGAATCATAAGTGAAAAGATCAAATTCATTAAAATTAGAATCAGCAATAGGTAAAGAAGAAGCACTTATAAAATTTTTGGTCATATCATCATGAAAGGATTTATAAGGAAAATAATGTTCATAAAACTCCACATTTCGAGACAAAAATAGTTCTCTAGTGTGAATATCAAACAAAATATATCCTTTTGTGCCAGGTGGGTAACCAAGAAAAATACTCTTTCTTGTTCGTTTATCAAATTTTTTTCGTCCATGAATTAACGTTGAAGCAAAAGCCAAGCATCCAAACACTTTAAGGTTACTAATGTCTGCATCCTTGCCAAATAAGGTAGCATAAGGGGTTTTATTTTTTAAAACTGGAGTCGGAAATCTATTAATTAAATGAACAGCTAAACCAATAGCAAAATTCCAAAAAAATTTTTGGCAAGGATGATTGAAACATTAATACTCTTGCAATGTTAAGAATATGTTGGTGTTTCCGTTCAACAATACCATTTTGTTGAGGTGTCTCAACACATGATGTTTGATGCATTATACCCTGTGAATTATAAAAAATATCAAGTTTAAACTCAGGACCATTGTCAGTTCGAATAATCTTTAGTTGAGAATTAAATTGAGTTTTCACATAGGCAACAAAATTCTGAACCAAACTGCTGGCCTCTGACTTTAATTTCATGAAATAAATCCACACAAATCTGGTTTTATCATCTACTATAGTTAAAAAATATTTATAACCTTGTAGAGAAATAAGTGACATTGGCCCCCAGATATCAATATGTATTAAATCAAAACTGTTTAAACTTGTTGTTTCACTAAGGGTATATGGTAACCGTTTTTGCTTGGCATAATGGCAAAAATCACATGGTTTAGAGCAAGTAGATATAGGAAATTGCACACAAGGATATATTTGTTTGATAATATCAAATTTGTTTTGTGGTACATGACCCAATCTAAAATGCCATAAATTCTCAACAGAAAAACATGAAGTTTGTGTAACCGAATTTGCTGTCCTAAGATTAGAAGAAAGTAAAATCTTGTCACTATGATTTTGCGGATCTAGAATCCTAGTACTCCTATTGTATGTTGTATTTTCCATGTTGTCCCTGTGTGCTAACTCTAATGCGGGAAAATTCATCATGTATAATCCATGCTTTGCTCTAGCTGTGCCAATCATCTTCAAAGAGGTCCGATTCTGTATCTCACAAAGTTTGTTAGTAAAAACACATTCACAATTCAAGCCTTTTGTAAGTTTGGAAATAGATAAAAGATTGAAATTGAAACTTGGTATGTACAGCACATCCGTGAGATAGAATGTAGCTGAAAATATCACAGTTCCACTTATAGTTGCAGTTGTGTGTGTTCCATCTGGTAATTTTACCAGAATCGGCCTAATATGTCTAAAATTTGTAAAAAAATGCAATGAGCGTGATACATGATCAGTAGCTCCTGTATCAAGCACCCAAGAATTTGAAAAAAAAGTTTTTACTGACAATAATCGTGCAATATGAGAGCTCATGCAAAGTGTATAAGTCTCTAAAGGTATACCTCCATTTCCTGCATTTGATTGATCGACATCTCTCACACTTGTTCCTTGAGAAGACTGTGCACACTCCTGCCGAAGAAAGGTAAGCAGTGCATCTCTCAAACTCTGATTGAATTGGGATTGACCATCAGCTTCCTTGTCCTGCTTGACATTGTTGGTACTGCTCCCTTCAATTCCAGCAACAATATTATTGGCCATAGCTCCATTGCTAGTCTCTCGTGGCCATTTCTGCCTCTGTAGATGAGGTGGAAATCCATGTTTGTGGTAACAAGTATCCACAAGATGCCCTGCCTTGTGACAATAAGAACAGGTCTTAGGTGCTGAATTTCTTCCTCCTCTTCCACCTCTACCTCCACGGATTCCTCGTCCTCTTCCTCTGGAAACACTGCTTGAATTATTGTTGAAATTATGAATTGAATTGGCCAAAGCTGTAAAGTTTTGAGTCTCCAAATCTGATCCATTAAACTGTCTCTCTTGCTGAATAAGTAGAGAAAAAATTTCATTGATGTCTGGAAGAGGCTTCATCAGCATGATTTGGGATCTCACAGTCCCATACTGCTTATTCAATCCTCTTAAAAATCTCACTGCATAAGTTTCATCTCGATAATCTCTCATAGTTCCTAAGCCACAGTCACATTTTTCAGAGCATTCCTTGCATTGTGGAACTGGTTTGAAACCGTCAATGTCTTCCCAAATAGCCTTCAACTTGGTGAAATAATTTGTTATGCTTAGATTCCCTTGTTTCATAGCATACAACTCTTCTTCTAATTCAGCAACCTAGTATCTGTCTCCATGATAATACCTGTGCTTCAAATCAAGCCATAAATCTACAGCAGTTTCATTCCAAACAATACTCTGTGCAATCTCAGCACTCAATGATAGATTTAACCAAGAAACAACATAAGTATTACATTTATCCCATGCTACATATGCAGGATCATTTTTATCTGGTTTCACAATGGTTCCATCAACAAAACCTATCTTATTCTTTGATTTCAGCGCTAATTTCATAGCTCTTGATCAGGAATTGTAGTTCTTAGCATTCAGAACAATTGGGACAATAGAAACTCCAGGATTCTCACCTGGATGTAGGAAGTAAACACTTGCTGGATCTGCAAGAAAATTGGTACTCGATTTCGCGCTCTCTGGCTGCAAACTCGAGAGTTGGCTTAGAATGCGAGCTAGATTTCGAAGCTCCTGGTTCTCATGTGACCCGTGATTTACCCCAGACATTAGGTTGGAAGGAGTGTCAGCCATTGATGCTAACTCAATACTGTATTTGTGGCCAAAACTTCACCTCTTTCACGATCTTCCACGCTCACCGCACCATGAAGAAATCGTGGTCTAGATCTGATTTTGGTGAAGAAAATAATATTGGGGTGGAAGAAGAAGACTCAGTAGATTTGTCATATGAACAAATACAAAACCTAAAATTGAAAACCAACGACTGAGTACTAGGGGAGTACATATTGTTATCCACTATTTATTAGAAAATTAACTTTACTAAAACCTAACTCAATATGGTAAATAAATTAACTATGGTTATTCAGCTATAATCAGTTACAGCTTGCTTGCTTTTGTAAGCCATTAGATACCAGCTTAATATCATCTCTAACAGATCCAGAAGCGTTTATGGGTGTGTTTAGAAAACCCGTTGGAGGGAAGAAGCACGTTTAGACTTCTTGGAAGCTTCAATTTTTGGTTTAGCAAATTTTTTTTTCATGAACGCAAAAATCCTACCAAAACTACGTTTACAATAAGCAACTATTTGTAACTTCTGCGTTTTCTTAACGGACTTTTAGCCCTGGATACTAATCATTTATTTATCTGTTACCAACTTTATCCTTTATGTATGTTATTGTATTATTTATAGAATTCTTGTTATTTCTATTTATATGAGCTCTATTTTTCTATTATTTATTATTTTGATTTTTTTCAATTGTTTGTTCAAGATTATACACTTTTATAATTGTGATTTTTGTGTATTATGTTTGTTATTATCTTTTTATAATATGATTTATTGATTCTATTAGGTAAAGTAAATTAAACAAAAAATTAACCGTAAATAATAATAATAGTAAAAATTTATAGTATACAAAAAAAGAATACTAAAAGTACTAAAAATATACTATATAAAAAGATTATTAAGAATTTTCAGATTTGTTTCCATCACTAAAACGTAAATATTTAAGTTTTTTTATTGTTTTTAGTACTCTCTTTTATAATTGTAATTCTCGTATACTATGTTTTAGTATAATTTTTTGTAATATAAATTATGATTCTATTAAAAAAGATAAATTGAATAAAAAATTAATCATAGATAATAATAAAATCATAAACGTTGGATTCCAAGTTGAATTTCAAATTAATATTAAGAATAAGATTACTAAGAGTACTAGAATAAGAGTACGATGTAAAAAAATACTAAAATAATATTTTTACGTTAATACTTAAAAAATGTAACATATTTGATTAAATATTCTTTAACATATATAAATAAATATATATATATCTAAAATTTATATTTTTTATTTTTATTTAAAAATATATTTTGTCTATTTTTATATGTTATTTTTATTTTAGTAAGTAAATATTAATTTTATTATAAAATTAACTAATAAGATCTATTGAAATATCTAAATTAATTAAAATGATAGGATAATATAAAAAATTATTTAAGTTGATGTCTATTTTAGTAATTTTTTATCTAAAAGTGATTTTGAATGGTATAAGTCAAATAACATTTATTTTACTATAATCCATTTTGATACAAAAATTACCAAACATAAATCACTTTAACACTAACTTACTTTTTATCAAAATCAAATTTACAAAATCAATTTTATGCAAAACTCCCGTTTATAAACTTTAATCCAAACACACACTGTATAGGCAAATTATAGTCCCAATTCGTAGGCAGCACACAAGAAGTGCATCAATTCGTATCCGCCGCCCCTGGTTTTCCCATTTCGTAGATGGCAGCCACTAAATGGCTGCCCCCCATTTCGTGTCCGCTACAGGTGAATTGGAGCCTGCAGCTGTCCTCTCTATTTCGCGGACACCAGGGGTGAGTTGATGGGCAACTCCATTTTGTGGGCGACGCCCTTGAGTTAGCCATGCGTATTTCAGATAATATTTCAATCCATTCCTGAAAATAAAGTTTTTTATATGTTTATTTATATAAGAAAGCCGGTGATATAACGGCTCAGCATTCCCATTTGCAATATAGAATATTTGAAAATATTTTATTTTTACGTAAATTTAAAAACAATTATTTTACATATTAATATTAGTATAGAGCAGTAATTGAATATGTTAAAAAACTAATACCAATAAAATTAAACAATTTGTTAATAGAAAGAAAATTAAGTATAATTAGAGTAGATATTTATACAATATACAAAAACATTTTATTCAATCTGTATTTATAAAATATTTTAAATTTTTTTTTATTAATTTATTTAATTTGTATTAATTTTATTTTATTACAAAAATAATATGAGTAAATAGTCAAATTAGTTCTTAAAAATTACTCGTTTTTTAAATTAGTCTCCAAAAGATTTTTTTAATCAAATTCGTCATTTAAAAATTTTAAATTAATTATATTAGTCTCTCAGTCACTTCCATTGCAAACGATGTCAAATTTTATTGATGTTGTATGTTAAGTAACATCAAAACATACACCTGATAGTTCTAGTTGACTATTAACATAATTAGTTTATGAAACTAAATCAAATCAATCTCAAATTGAGGGATTCTAATAGCTCAAATTTTCTCCTCAATTAGATTTTAATATGATATAATTTCATAAATTTATTATATTAATAGTCAATTAAGATTTATAGGTATGTGTTGGGATGTCATTTAACGTGTCACATTAGCACATTTTAATATCATCAATAAAAAATTAATAGAAAGACTAACATGACTAATTAAAATTTTCAAAGAACGAATTTAATTAAAAAAATATTTTGAGAACTAATTTAGAGAATGAATAATTTTTTAAAGACTAATTTAACCATTTATTTATATATATATATATATATATATATATATTTTGCTCTCAATTATTTTTTCTTTCTACTTTATTTTCTTTATTTGTCTTGTTAGTTTATTATTATTTTATTGTTTTAAATTATAATTTAAAATTAAGTGCTATCTTTTTTTAAAGTAATATATTTAAACTATATTCTCTTATTACGTTGTTTTAGTTATTTTGTATTTTTAAATTTGTTAAATTTTCTTTATATATTTCTTATTACTTATTAGTGTATCTATATATATGAGAAATTATAGGGGTCAATAATTATTAGTATTTTTTGTTATTATTTAACCAGTATAATTATTAAATTATTTTTAACAAATAAATTTTATTAATTGATGTATGCAAATTTTAAAAAATATAAATGCAAACAGTATTAATGTATGTGTACAAAATTCTAATAAATAAGAAAAAATATTTCAATTTTAGTTATTTTATTTTCAATTATGTTATTGTATATTATATCTTTTTAATAATTATTAAAATATGTTTATAAAATAACTAATATATCTTTAATAAGTATTTAAGAATATCTATACAACAAATATCATATACATATATATGAAAAATGAGAATACTACTCTCAAATTAATAAGTAATAACACCACTTTCTCTTAGTTATACTTTTTTATTTTATCTTCTTTCAAATCTATAATCAATAAATTATTCAAGAATATTTATTATAAAACTCGGTCAATTAATGACTAATTAACCTATAAATGAGAATTTATTCTAAAAAATCAAAAATGTGATTTTTATGGCTTAATATGATAGAGGAGATTGAGACGAGAATTTCGGTACCAATTTTGTAGAAATCAGACTAATATTGAATCGAACAGGCCAAACCGGACCAACCGGACCCATATTGAGCCATTGCCCAACATAACTAAATCAAAACCCTAATTTTCAGCACTCTCCCTCCTCACTAAACACAAGAACACGTTGAAATGGAGTAAGGGAGGGGGAAGAACACTATCTCAAACTTCTATCTCTCATTTGATCTTCAAACCACCATAACTTTTGATCTAGAGTTTCGATTGTCGCACCGTTTGCAGCCACGCGTTCACTGCGAAGAACTCTACAAAATTTATACAATCAATCTTGAGATAAGATATAGTTTTCTCTTCGAATTTCCAACTTTAATTTTGAGTTTCATGAGCAAAAATATTGAGGTTTTGAGCTCCCTTGTGTTATAGGATCACAATAGCTTGAGAAAAAAGCTTGTTCTAGCTCCCTTGGTCTTTGGGTGAGGTAAGGTATCTCAAATCCTAGTGAAAATATTGAATTTGTGATTTTGGGTATTGAGTTCTTGTATTTTGGTAAAATATTGTGGCTTAGGCATTTTATATATGTGTATTGAAACTTGATTGGTGATTTTGGAAAAGCATGGAAGAGGATTTTGTATGCAAAAATCTGTTCTTGGAGGTGTTGAGGCCTTGAGAGCTTGAAAAAAAGTGGTTTGGAAGTGCTCCGGTTGAGCTTGAAAAATCGGCTAAGGTATGGTCTCGGTTTCTCGTATCTAAAATGTAATGTGGTGAGAAATACTTAGGCTAGAGGCTCTAAGATAGGCATTGAATTGTTGATGTTGTGAATGGTTAAAATATATGATGTGGTCATATATGTGATTATGAATATTGATGCTTTGATGGTGTGATATATGAGAAAATGCGTGTTGTGATATATGCTTGATGAATGATTGAGGTTAAATTGTGGTGGAACCTTGTGATGGTGAGTATGACATTGTTTATGTATAAAGGTGATTGATTGAAAATGTTATTATTGAAAATTGGGATGAGCAAGGATGTGTGACATGCTAATGTGTTTGTCTCTTAGCCATTTGATTGAGAAGTGTTAAAATGGTGGGATGATGTTTTTGTGAATTGTGGTAAAGTGTTAATATGTGAGTTGAGGAGGCTTGATGTTGATTTTGGTATACTTTGATTGGTTTCAAAAAGGGATGAAATTGGTATGTTTTAATTGAATTTGAAAAGAGTTGAAAATGGCTTATTTTGAAAATAGCACTTTGTGGTTTTGTGTGAAAATATAGTTTTTGGGCATACTTTGATGGGACATAACCTGGATTCTGGATTCCCAATTTGTGCCAAATTTGTTTAGAAATGAAATTGGATCTGGGATGTCCATACCGTTCGAAGAACGGGCAAAAAACGATTTAAAATGAGAAAGTTATGTCCGTCGAAAGATTGGGGGTTGATTTTGGAAATTCTACAGCTTTTAACTTAGAAAAATTTTAGCAGAATGAGCCCCACGCGTAGGCGTGCTTGACGCGTACGCGTCGTTTCTCAAGAAGACACCATCCACACGTGCGCGTTGATGCGCTGCACTCAATGCCCAGCCATTTTCTCGAGAGTTGTGCCAGAGTTGTGCCAATTTTGTACGTGGAGCACAGACGCACCCATGCGTACGCGTGGCTAGCGCGTATGCGTCGATTGGATGTTTTTCAATCCACGCGTCCGCGTGAATGACGCATATGCATCGATGAACTGTAAGGCCATCCACGCGTACGCGTGGAGGACGTGTTGTGACCCTGTTTTCATCCTAAAGTTGATTTTTGAGTTTTAAAAGCCAAATTTCATACTTCTAAGCCTCTGATTTCACCATATATGTCTCAAATTATTATGATATCCCTAGCAATGAAAAAAGGAGCTAGGGAATGTGGTAACTTACGAGTGAAGCAAGAAAAAAACGAATGATCAATGAGGATCAAAGATGATTATATGAGATGCGAAGGATGGCGGTGAAAGTGCTGTATATGCCATGAGCCGATGGGCTAAATTGTTTATGAATTGGCTGGTTCTGGATTGAACCATGAGCCGAATGGCTGAGTTTATTACCGTGTTACGGCGGAGCCATGATTATGGCTAAGTATAAATGCATATATGCTGTTGAATAAAATGTGAATGTTGCACTTCCACTATCTGAGATACGAGTTTTCCTGGGTGAAAGCGGTGGCTAGCCACCACGTGCTCTAGGTGGAGACTCGATACTCTGCTAATCCTATGTCGTAAGTGTGGCCGGACACTGTGAAAATTCCGGATGAGCTCGCCCCCGTGAATATACCAGTGAGGGTATTGGATATGGATCATGATTATGATCATGGTTATGTTGAGTATAACTCGAGTTGGGGATGCGCGACAGAGGGACAGTCCAATGGTTAGCTACCAGGACTTGTCGGATTGGCTATATAACTAACAGATGATATCATCAGCCACTAGGGACAGGCATTCATCATATGCATACTATGTGAATTGTTTGAGACTGCCTATTTGACTGCATATTACTTGCTAATTGTCTAAATGTCTTATCTGTTCCTATTTGTATATCTCTTGTTTGAAATAACTGTGTTTGTTATATTATATTTCTGTTGGTAGTTGGGAGGTCTGAAGGATTTGGAATGGGAAGTAATAGTTAGACTGAATGATCTTTAGTCAGTTGCCATTTATGGTTTAGCTTGTTTATAAACTTTGATTTTATCTGGAGGAAGTTTTAAGATTGCTTTTGGCTTTCCTCTGATATTACATGTTATATATGTGGGAACTGTTACCATGCTGGGAACCTCTGGTCCTCACCCATGCGTATTTTGTAGTTTTTAGATGCAGGACGTAAGGCTTCCCGCTGAGGCATGCTGGAGATTTCCAAATTAGCGAAGATCCTTTGTTCTTGGGGCTCTGTTCTGGTTTATATGTTTTGCTTAGATACTTTATCTCCATTGAATAATACAACTGTGATGACTCCTCTTAGAGGGGATTTTGGAGAATAGGTTTTCTATATTTGTGTCCCTTTGGGTTTCCTTTGGGGTTTCCTATTTTATTTACATGTATATATTGCTATGCTCGGACCGGTTATCTTCGCAACCGGATTTTGAGTTTTGATATTCCTGTTTTTGACACTCCTTTGTATATATATAATCTCACGTTAGTTTATCCTTGTTTGTCACGTTATCGATCGGAGTGTTGTATTTTTCGAGTTACGAATTTTGTTGTATCCCTTTTTTTTCAAAGCTTCTAGTTATAATCATTATTCACACTACTATACGTACTTAGATTTTAATTTTAGAGTTCGTAATACCTTCCCATCTCTAAATTATGACTTAAGCATAAGACACTGTATGGTAGGGTGTTACATTTATATAATAAAATAAAAATAATACAAATTAAATAAATTAATAAATAATAAAATTAAAAAATTTAAAAATATGAATTGAATAGATTTTTGTTGTATAGCATGAATATCTACTCTTATACTTAATTTTGTGTTTATGAAAAATTTATTTAACTTTATCAGTATAAATTTCTTAATATATTCAATTCCTTCTCTGTAATAATATTAAGATATAAAATAATTGTTTTAAAATTTACCTGAAAATCAAAATGTTTTTAAAAATTTCATATTATAATGGAAATGTTGACCTATTTTATAGTTAATATTTTTTTATCAAAATTTTTTATTTCATGACAACAAAAATGTAACTAAAAGTCCCAATACTATATCACCTAAAACAATTTTAGTATATAAAACAGAGCTATTTTCCAACCGGCTTGAGCAACCAATAGAGATTTGAATCATTATAAACTGACTGAAGCATGAATTGGTTGCATGTTTAACGTGAATTCTTGTAAGTGCTATCTACATTAAGGATTTTTCATCAATCTGAGTCATTTACATTTTTAAAGTATATCATTTTAAATAGTAGAATCAAATGTTCTGATCAAATATAATGGAACACTTGAACATCTTATTATATATCTTATTTAGCACAAAAGAGTATTTGATTTTCGGAACTAGTGAGCTTAAACTAGAGATAATAACTTAAAAAAATGGAGATATAAAGAACTAAAATTCTTAAATAAAAACTGAAATTTTAATAATATTTTAAAAAAATACTTTTATTTAATTTTTTAATTTTAAATTTATTATTTAATTTTTATATTTATCTTAAATAAAAAATAATACGAAAACATAACTCAATTTAATACTTTTACACTATACATATAATACAAAAACTTAATTTAATCTATGTGTCTTAGTTTTAAATCTCCTTCTAAGTTTTAATATAATTAACCAACCTTAATCCTAAAAGTATGTAATTAAAGAAGCATATAAGGATTAATTGAAGTTGATGAATGGGTAGCTAGCTGACCTTAATTACCACGAGGGAGAGTGAAGTCCTTAGCTTCGTGATGCAAACCAACCTGCCCAAAAACAAAGAAACAAGAAACTAAAGGGATTCTGATTAGCAGTATTAGGAGAATAGTGAATGAAGTTTGTATACATCTGCTTCTAACGAAATCTGTCAAATTTATTCTCATTTCGCATTCCACTATTCATTACTAACCTCTAAACATTTATCATTTGTTTTTACGATGTGATATTCAACTACCACTGTCCTTGCGATTTTTAATTTTTATTATTTAATTATTTACTCAAATAAATAAATTTATAGAATTTTATGTTTTTAAATATTTAGGTACAATTTTACTAATACAAAAAGCGAAAATAAAAATTACTATATTTGCGTTGAATTATTTCTGTATTTTTATTGTTGATGCAACCGAAAATAATTTTTTTTTTAAATTTACGTTGTCAATACCAGCAAAAATGAAAAAAAAAAGAGAAAGAAAAAAAAAATTATTGTCAATTACTCTCGCATTTATAATTTTTTTTCTCTCTTTTGTCCGTTTTCGCTCACGATGACAATATAAACATGGGCCACTTTTATTTTTATATTTATTTAAATAAATAATTAATTAATTTTACATAAATAAAAAAAGTGCTGTCCTTGCTTAAAACAAGTTGACTCGCTAGTCAACTAAATAAAAAAAACAAGTCCACTGCTCTCTATAAAAATTTACACGTTGTTCATGCTTAGACTTAGATTAGATGTCACCAAAATGGAATAATTTCCAATAAAAAAAATAGTATTTTTTGTAATTTTTAAATAAAAGTAAAAATACAAAATATATTTTTCAAAAGTGATATTTTTTTAAAAAATATTTTAACATAATAAATAAATAAATGAATACTTTTATATTTTGTTTTTAAATATAATTGTTAAATAAAAATATTTTTATCAAATAATACAAAACGAAACTTTAAGATAAGATAAAAATTAAAAAAAATAATTTTTCACTTCAATTTGATTTTCTAATATAACAGTTAAAAAAATTGTTTTACATTTTTTATTCACACTTAAATTTCACCAAAAATTTAAAAAAATGTATTCATCAAAATTAGAAAAAAAGTGACTATAAGATTTAAAAAAATTTTATGTCTCTTAGTTTTACACCCTAACTCATAAATTTATTAAAATAAAATGAATACAATCATAACTGAGTCTAAAATGATAAAAACAAAATAAATTAAAATAAACATAAAATAAATTTTAAAATAAATACAAATATAATCATTTATATTTGATTCAACTTGACTAATGTATCAATACAACTTGAAAATACTAAGGCAATTAGTTTTTCCTAATCCGTAATCATTGATTTGGCCAATTCTTAATACACATCTTGAACAAATGATTTAACGATATTTATAAAACCTTCTTTTATTCTTAGATGTGCTCTTGTAATAATTAGACCAATTGATACATGACAACTTTGAGTTTGTTCCACAAAGCTCGTATCATAAGAGATGAAACCACCTGCTACCTACATATAAAGATTAAACCTTACTTATTCTGGTGAGTTCGCTTTATATCTGACCTTACTACTTAGAATTTATAGGCATAGCATACCATGTTTGGATTAAAGTGAGAGCCAATACTAACAAAGCAGCAAAGAAGGCAATGTGAGACCATGGGGTATTGAAGTAGGTGCTGCGTAGTTGAGCCAACGAAGTCTTCCATTTGTTTCTGTAATGCGCATCGATTCGAAGCTTGACTGCAACATATCTATTGTCATAGCTTTCGGCGTTGAACAGTTTGCTTGGCAATACATGGCCTAGTTCATTGAAGAGTTTGGCCACGTCTTCATCACTTCCAAGTAAATTTTGGAGGACACCAGCTGCTCTGAGCTCTTTCACATCCTCGGCATCATCAACCAAGGAATCCATCAAAGAAAAGTAAGAGCAAAATTCGAAGTTGTTATCAAAATCCGGACACATCTCATATGCAATCAAGTTGTGATACAGATAAGGTGTGACATCATCAATCACAATCCCTGGAAGCATCAATTGTCCGCTAAACGTGTTGGAGATGAAAGAAATGTTACCCCATTTCCATTCAGCTTGGCTTGCTTTCACTCGAATACCCGCTTTTTTAAGATCCCCTATGTTCTTATATCTATGCCAGGAATCTGCTTCTCGGAGAGGTAGAATTAACTCTCTTAATATTATGGGTGAATCTGATAAAACACGCTCTGCTTTATCTGTATCTTGCAATACTAATGCAACAAAGGTATAATGGAGTATTGATAGGAAACCTAGAAGACCCGACCAGCAGCCTATGTTATGTTTGTATTCACCTTCAGAGTAATAATAGCGAATATAGTCGAGTAGATGAGTATGAGTTGATTCTTCACCATCTTGTTTTTGGGGAATGGTCAACTCTTTTTTCTTCTTTGGTTGGCCCATGGATAGAAAATTGAACAGTAACTTGTTCAATTGATGAGCACCATCAGCCATTAGTAACTTCAACAACATTATTGGAAGTTGATTTTCCAACAAGATAATATCTCTCCATACATACAACAACTGGTCAAGTTTTAGCAGCAACGATTTTGGATTTCGATCATCAAAATTGTCCATGAAATAGAGCAAAGCACATCCATCCACAAACAGCATCTTTGCTAGTTCCTCTTCCTTGTACCCTTTAGTCACGTCCTTACAGAACAGATTTCTCAATTCCTGAAGGTTTTGTGTTACCTTACCATAGAGAAACCTTTTTGCACCTTCATTGTCTAGTCCACGTCGTTCACTGGCGAATTTCTCAATATAACGGAATGCCCAAATGTATTTGAATTGTTGTCCAAGCCGGAGATCATGCGTATGCCCACGGTGATGAATGGGACCAAATGAGATCATTTTGGGTGAACAGTACCTTTCAAAGTTGGAATTTCGAAGCAACAAGGCGGGAACCTTTTGGATCTTGGACCTATTACTTGGAAGTTGAATATTTTCTTCCAATATTGGCAGCTCAACCCCAAGCAACAGTTTAGTAGAATCAATATCTCTTTTATATGTTGCCTGCCATTTCTTCTCATCGGAGGAAATATTGGCATCTGATTCCGCCGAGGCAATCACGATGCCATTCTCCACATTCTCATTTGCGGCAATCTTGATGGTATTTAATTCTTCAGGAGCCTTCTCCGCATCTAATTTTGCATCCATAGCTTTTGCTTGTTTAGCTGCTTCTGATATCAATAATATTGATTCCTGTAGAGGCAAAGGCCAATTTAATCATTCAAATTTAAAATTAAGGTTATATCTTTTAATAATCTTTTTAAGGTTTATTTTATCTTTTGTGTCTTTTAGGATTATTTTTTTTTATATAAAATTTTTCGAGTATCATTTTGATAATTTATTCTTTTAAGTATAAAAATAATGGTAAAGCATTTGTATGAAACCAAATATGTGAATAAAATAATAAAGAATTAATTACCAAAAAGAGAATATACATTAATCAGATAAAAAGATAATAATTAGATTTATTATTTTAGCCTTCCAACTATTCTTCCATAATGATTATGAAACAGGTTTGTCTAAAAGTAACTTTAATAGAATGCTTTTAGAATATTATTTTTTATACTTACAACAAGTGAACTAATTTAAAATTAAAATTAGTATTGTTATTGATATATAAAATAAAATTTGACTATTTTAGAGATACGATATTATTTGAATAAAAAATTAATAAAATTTTATTATTTATATAATTATTTTAATAAATAATTAAAAATAATATAAAATTTAAATTAAATTGACACTAAACATTAAAATGACAAATCTCATGTTTAATTTTATATCACTATTTATAATATATGATTTCACAAATACGAAAAATAAAAGGAGCTACTCAGATAAAGACGCTGAAAACGTCTTTTTATAAAGATGTTTTTTAATAATTAAAATTTAACACATATAATTAGGCTAGACAAATTGATTTAACCGAAAAATGGTGAATCAAATCTTGACATGGTCTAAATTAATATTATTTTTTTTATAAAAAATGACTACAATTCCCTAATATCAAAAATTTAAAAATAATATTAATTTAGACCAGTTCAAGATTTGATTCACAATTTTTTCGGTTAAATCAATTTGTCTAGCCTAATTTTGATAAAAATAACATAATTTAATTGATTATATATGTTAAATTATAATTATTAAAAATATTTTTAAAAAAAGATATTTTAGACATTTTTATCTAAATAGCTCCCAAAAATAAAATTAAAACTAAACAATCAACTTTTCTTGTTTTAGACCAAACAAAAAAGAAAGGAATAAGGAACAGAACACCCTTCAAAAGTCAAGTTCTTATTTTTCTCTATAAAATATAAAATACCCATGATATATCAATTACTACGTACTAATATATTTATATATTTTACTTTTCATATATTTTTCTAACATGATAATCGAGAGAAATTAATTTGTAAATGGATTAGAAAATGGTGAATTGGTAAAAAATAGATGTATAGTGTGTTATGCATGAATGTGAAACTGGCATTTGTCAGAGAGCACAAAACGCAAGTAACGTTTTGACAGAGACAAAAAACAAGGAAAAAAATCACGCTGCAAAACGTAGCCTACGTTTGGCAGGCCCAGGCAATTAAAGAACGAAACGTGGCTCTGTGTCCCCTGCATGAAAATAGCTTCATTTTTGACCAGTTTTGGAGAAGGCAAAACGCAGGTTGCGTTTGTCAGCCTACCAAAGCAAATCGGAGGTTACGTTTGGCAGCCACCTTAGCTGCATGTGTGACACGCGTCATGGAGGATGGTAAATTTGTTTATATAAACGAAAACCAAACGCATAGGAGTGAAACGAGAGTAAAACGAAAAAGTTGAAGAAGTGAAAGGGAAAAAGTGAAAGTGAAGAAGTGTGGGAGAAGTGGGGGAGAAGTGGGGGAGAAGGAGAAGTTTACGGTAAAGGATTAAATAATGGTTCGTAATTTTACCACACCGGAGGAACACATTATTGAATATCTTGATCATTCTCAATGGGTAAATATTTTTTTTTTATTTTGATAGTGTTATTGTTAATTTTAATATTATTATTATTATTGTTATGATTATTGTGATTATTAAAAAAATACTGTGTAATAAATTTTTTATTATCTTTAATAAATTTGTTATTATTTTTAATTATTTATTTATATTTTTTTATCATACAACTAGTTGTATTGTCTAATAAATTAAAAGTTTGTTATTATTTT
>NC_029773.3:11382209-11386667 GCF_000817695.3 Arachis duranensis | reverse complement strand
ATACATACTGTTTAGTTACTGGTTATTATTATTATTATTATTATTATTATTATTATTATTATTATTATTATTATTATATGAATAGTAGTTATGTTTTATCATACCGATATTATTATTATTATCATGTCAATAATATGAATAATAATTGTGTTTTTGGTGTACCGATAGTCATGAAATAGTTATTATTATTATTACTATTATTATTATTATTATTATTGAAAACTGACTAACGGTTATTATTATTTTCTAGTAATAAATAATAAATAAATACTTATGATTTTTTGATAATTTATTATTATGTTTTAAGATAATAATAATAATAATACTGTTAAGTTATTGTTACTATTTTTTTTGAATAAATTATTAACTGATATTATGTAGAATTTAATAATTATTATTTTTTTATTTGCAGGCTACCAGGAATTTATTGTCAAGGAAACTGGATCCGCCAGATACTTTTAACGAGGTAGCTGCAGTGACATTGGCATCGACTGGGTTTCAACACGTTTCGCGAGTAGGCGAAATGAGAGGTCATTCTGCATTACTGAATGCTTTGGTGGAATGCTGGAGGCCGGAGACTCACACTTTTCATCTTTCAGTCGGTGAAGTGATGGTGACGCTGGAAAATGTCAGCTATATTCTTGGTCTCCCGATTAATGGGGAGCCCGTTACGGGTAGAACAGACAGCAGTCACCAGTTCTTGGTGGAGAACTGCATTGCGTGTTTTGGTCGAGAGCCCGGTCCGCAAGATCACGTGTTGGGGAAGGTCAATATTGCTTGGGTCCGGCAGTGCAGAGACACCGAGCCGTGTGATACTCAGGAGTCTCTTGAGCGGTACATCCGGGCGCACATTTTCTGCCTGCTCGGAACAGTTGTGTTTCCGGATAAGTCGACGGCTTCATTGAACTCGAAGTTTCTACCGCTACTTCGTGATTTCCACCGGATTTCAGCATACAGTTGGGGGGCAGCCAGTCTGGCACACCTATACAGATCGTTGTGTCGTGCATCACGATACAACTGCAAGGAGATGGATGGCCCACTGATACTGCTTTTTGTTTGGGCGTGGGAGCGTATGCCGCTCTTGGCACCTATACCCCGCGATCAGCTCGGCGATGATGATATTCCACTTGCACGACGGTATTGGCTTTTATCGTTATCGTTATTGTCATTATTATTATTATTAATTTCTTACTTCTACTAATATTGTTATTCTGTTTTTTGTTAGGTGGATTCATTGGCGCCGACATACTAGATATACACGGCGGCCTACTACGCATTTCAGGCGAGGACTGGATGACATGGGAGTTGACGATGTAAGTTGTAACCATTAATGTTCAATGTTTTTAATCAAAAGAATAGTTTTTCTAATCGGCCTCTTGGTAACTAATGTGCAGTTTATATGGCGGCCATATATGGGAGTTGGGGTTCCGGATTTCCTCGCTGCTCAGATGGTTATGTGCTCCACCCAGTCGCCTTTAGTGTCATTCAAGTGCATAGAATGGCACCCGACAGACCGAGTTAGACGACAATTCGGGATGCAACAGCTTCCACCAGGCCCGGCGTTCGACCTTGGTCGTGATCACTGCAAGCGCTTGACAGGGGCACAGAGCCATGACTGGAGAGAGATTTACAGTGAATGGGTTAACAGATGGAGATTTGACCGCTATAACACATTGCATTTAGACGAAGAGATTATTGACTTTCATCCTCTCCCAGCGTTCTACGAGTGGTACACACAGCAATATGGGATTCACCTGCGTCTATCAGATAGAGTTGCAGGTGAAGAGGTCGGCGCTGATGAACCACAGCAGCAACAGGAAGTTGAACCTGCCTTGAACTTCTGCAATAACAGACTTCACCTTTATCGAGGGGTCTGCTTCGACCAACGGCCTAATGGCATCTGCAATTGTGTCTGAGTCCAACTTGGCATGATCTTGTGAAATCGTGCCCATGGTGCACGTGTGCTTGCCATTGTATCTCCTGATCTCCCAACAAGCTTTTTTTCGAATCAAGCTAGCTCGGATAAGCCAATCGCACCCTACACCATACCCCTTGCATTTCGCATAGAATGTCTGCGGCTCAGACTCATACACAGTGTAATCAACTCCTCTAGATATGGTGTAGCTTTTGATTGTAGATATCACCGACTCTCTCGAACCAAATTCCATTCCGACACTAAACTCGCCATCTTCCGCCGCAACGTTACCTTCACCAACGACATGCGCACCGCCATCAGTCAAACAAGGCAAATAAAATAAGCACTATAGAAAACTTCAATTAATAATTATGACATACCTGTATTCGCATACTCAGGAAATTCCGGAGCATGCATGGCTTCGAGATCTAGAGTCCGCATAAAAGACGGAACACCAAACGGGTGCTGGCTTACAATCGCATTCGCTTCATCTTGCACCGCCGGATTACCTTCCAAGTCTTCGTCATCGTTTTCGTCATCAACTTCATAGTTAGCTTCAAATTCGTCTTCACTGTCATTATTATCTTCTTCCCAATCTATATCACCGAGCTCATCAACATTGATCTCGTCGCCGATCATACTCATCCCCGACTGCTGTTCAAACTCAACGTACAGCTCTATCATCGGCACGTGAGATCGGGTTTGTTGATAAATATACAACATATGCTGCATACTGGCATCGTCAGTGATGGGCATTATTTGAAACTGTATTAACCCACCAAATACTTGCACAGGACTTCTGTATAAAAGATTGCCCACCCTTTTCAAAATGTGGCTTTGAATGTTATTACAAAGATCATTTTGCAACTCGACAAAACTCATAGTACATGGAATGACAAATGACAACGGACATTCACAAACAAAAGTCACTCTTTCATGTGTGTTTCTTATAACCTCACCATTATAATATACTTGCAAGTTTGCAACACCTTCCATAACTTCAACTTTAACTAACTCTATTTTTTTGACACAGTTATCTGCCAAAAAAATACCCCACTAAGGACTTGATGCAAGAAAGAACAAGAGGAGAAGTGAAGATGAAGATGAACATCACCGGACTTCATATTTATAGGCAAACTTGTGGATTTAAATATTATTTTGTGTACAAAACGCAACCTGCGTTTTGGGACTTCCGAAAAAAAATTTCTAACATTAACAAAACGTAAGATACGTTTTGTGGGCTTCAAAAAATTTTTCTTTTTCTGACTTGTTAAAACGCACCTTGCGTTTAGTCTTAAACTGAAATTAAAAAAAATAAAAAACCCAAAACGTAAGCTACGTTTGGTGTATTTCAAAAAAATAAAAAAATAAACAAACACAAAACGTAAATTGCGTTTTGTCTCTGACCCATAGCAGTGCAATATTAGGTGTTCCTTCCATTTCATGGTGTATCACTTTAGCTATTTCCATAAGCAAAAAAAATAGCCAATTAAATCTATATGATATTATAACCAAGTTGGGTTGGTCTAGTAGTTAGCTCACTAGTCCGCTTAAGTAAATGTCGGGGTTCGAATCCTGCCTTGTGCATGCAGCAACCCATTGGCCAGCGGCAAACCCTTAAATGGAGCTTAGAACCGCGACGGATTAGTCCTTAACCTGTCGGGCTGATAGATATCGTGGGAAACCGAAAAAAATCTATATGATATTATAATGGAATTTGTCGCATAAGATCAGCTTGAAAGTGAGAATCAGTGGCGCAATCAAGATATTGGCTAAGTTTGCTTATTGCAAAGCAAATATCGGATTTGGTATTGGTGAGATAAATTAAGTTACGTATTAGTCTTCGATATGGTATGAGATCAGTTAAGGAAGTTCCTGAAGATGTGACCAAATTCTTTAAGCAAGTACAAAATGTATTTGCGTTGGTAAAGGGAAATTTCAGCATTGCTTCTTGTAACACCACTAACTATTAAACTACTCTTCCACCTTATCTCATGACAACAATAAATAAGTCTCGTAGCCCACAAATTCAGCCCAATAGAATACATAAATTCAATTACAATTTTAGTCTTTATTATCTTATCTTATCTTTTCTTTATCTTATCTTTAGCTGTTTTTATCTTATATTTATTTGCTTTTTGCTTCACTCGCAAGTTACCACATCCACTAGCTCCTTCTCTCATAGCTAGGCATATCATAATGATTTAAGATATAAGTGGTGAGATCGGAGGCTCAGAAGTATGGAATTTGGCTTTTAAAACTCAAAAATAAACTTTGGCATAAAAACAGGTCCACGCGTACGCGCACTCCACGCGCACGCGTGGATGGCCTCAAAAACTCATCGACGCGCAAGCGTCATGCACGCTAACACGTGGATTAAAAATTTGCCAATCGGCGCGTACGCGTCAACCACGCGTACGCGTGGGCGTTCTCGTGCCCCAGGCACAACACTGGCACAGTTCTGGCATAACTCTCTGGAAAATGGCTGGGCATTGGGTGCAGCACCATCGGCGCGCCCGCGCACATCACGCGCACGCGTGGAT
>NC_029773.3:11367122-11381375 GCF_000817695.3 Arachis duranensis | reverse complement strand
CCCATACACAACATCTCAATACCCAAACATCATAGAACAATAAAATTACACTAGGGTTGAGAATCTTACCACACCCAAGGTCCAAGGAGACAAGATTAACCTTCTCCTTCAAGAGAGTTGGGTCCTATAACATCAAAGAACCCAAAATCTCAACATTTCACCCATGAAACTCGAAAATAAGGGCTGGAATTCGAACAGAAACTTGTGACTTACCTCAAGATTGATTGTATGGGTTTTGTAGAGCTCTCCGCGGTGAACACGTGGCCGTAAACGGAGCGGCAATCGGAGCTCTAGATCAAAAGTTATGGTGGTTTGAAGATCAACCAAGGGAGAGAACTTGAGAGAGTGTTCTTCCTCCCTTTCTCTCTAATTTCAGCGTGTTTGAGTGTGTTGTGAGGAGAGAGAGTGCTGAAAACTAGGGTTTTGGTTTAGTTATGTTGGGCCAAGGGCCCACTTTGGGTCGGTTTGGCCCGTTCGGTCCAATCTTGGTCCGAATTCTATAAAATTGGTACCAAAATTCTCGTCTCAAAATCCTCTATCACGTTTAGCCACAAAAATCACATTTTGGGCTTTCTAGAATAAATTCTCATTTATGGGTTAATTAGCCGTTAATTAACTGGGTTTTACAGGCATCGTCAGTGATGGGCATTATTTGAAACTGTATTAACCCACCAAATACTTGCACAGGACTTCTGTATAAAAGATTGCTCACCCTTTTCAAAATGTGGCTTTGAATGTTATTACAAAGAGCATTTTGCAACTCGACAAAACTCATGGTACATGGAATGGCAAATGACAACGGACATTCACAAACAAAAGTCACTCCTTTATGTGTGTTTCTTATAACCTCACTGTTATAATATACTTGCAAGTTTGCAACACCTTCCATAACTTCAGCCTTAACTAACTCTATTTTTTTGACACAGTTATCTGCCAAAAAAATACCTCACTAAGGACTTTATACAAGAAAGAGCAAGAGGAGAAGTGAAGATGAACATGAATCAAAACCGGAGTTCGTATTTATAGGCAAACTTGTAGATTTAAATATTATTTTGTGTACAAAACGCAACCTGCGTTTTGGGACTTCCGAAAAAAAATTTCTAACATTAACAAAACGTAAGATACGTTTTGTGGGCTTCAAAAAATTTTTCTTTTTCTGACTTGTTAAAACGCACCTTGCGTTTAGTCTTAAACTGAAATTAAAAAAAATAAAAAATCCAAAACGTAGCTTACGTTTGGTGTATTTCAAAAAAATAAAAAAATAAACAAACACAAAACGTAAGTTGCGATTTGTTTCTGACCCATAGCAGTGAAATATTAGGTGTTCCTTCCATTTCATGGTGTATCACTTTAGCTGTTTCCATAAGCAAAAAAAACAGCCGATAATTGATCGCAGCAAATTGGCTATATTTTTAAGCAACAATACTCCTCAAAATATTAGAATCTTTCTGGCTAAAAGCCTGAATATTCAACATATTTAGGACTCAAGAAAAGTATTTGGGTCTGCCGTCTATTATTCAAAAATCGAAAAAGGTTATCTTTGATGCTATAAGAACAAGATTCGAAAAAGGGTTGAAGGCTAAAAATATAAACTCCTTCAGGTTGGAGGTGGACAATGCTTATTAAAGTGGATGGTGAAGTTGTTCCATCTATACTCTTTTTTGTTTTAAAATTTTTTGTTGTTTTAATTCAAGAAATTTATGGAATTTTTTTCTTAATTTTGGTGGAAAAAAAAGGAACAAAGGAGGATTGTTTGGGTCAGCTGAAATACGATGCCAAGACCTAAAAAGAAAGGAGGCCTGGGTTTAAAGACTTCCAAGCACAGAACCTAGCTCTATTGGATAAACAATGCTAGATGTTAGCAACAGAACCTAATTCTCTTTTTGGGATGCTTAAAAGCAAATATTTACAGACATATTAAGAGTTGAGGCAGGAAACTCACCTTCTTGGAATTGGAAGAGCATCCTAGAGGGGCAAAAAGTCTCGAAAAAGGACTCTTTTGGAAGATCGGATCTGGGTTTGATGTGAATATATTCTCCGATCCATAATTTCTCACTTTTCATATGTTCATCATTCCTATTCGTTTTGATCAATTTTACTCAAATCATACACTCTCGATTCTATCATTTGTTAATGAGGAACAACGAATAGAACCAGCAGCTCATTAAATCAATATTTTCAACTGAAATCAGTCAACAAATCCTAGCAATCAAAATGTAGAGATGGGAGATAGACATAAACTTACTTGGATGTTGCACAAATCCAGAAAATTGGAGGTTTCATATGAATACAAAGTTGCTTTTTCTTCGCCAGAGGAACGATGTATGGCAGGACCTCTAGAAACTAAAGACTGCTCCCAAAATCCTCCGATTCTTATGGCGAGCTCTACATTAACAGCTTCTTCTCATAGAGCTTTTTCATCAAAGAATCCTAGAAAGAATGGTGACATATCTCCGTTGCAACACTGATTTTGAAACATTATCCACTATTTATTTATTTGAGAGAAAGCTAAAGAAGATTGGTCCAAGGTGGTGTATATGAAGGGCTCGGAACAAAAGAATTTTCGAACAGGTGAACAAGACCCATCTGAAGATAAATGGATTTTGAAGAAAACTAATTGAAAACATTATTTCATTTGCTTTTTCTAGATCCTAAAATATAATTTAGAGGCTGTTTCTTCTTCTTTATTTCAATTTTTGCTTTTTGCTCACTATGTTCGGCCTTTGGAAATTTTCTTCTTCTTCATATGGTTTTTGTCTCATTTGGACACATGTATTCTATCTTTTGGAATTAATAAATTCACCTCACCTTTGGAAAAAAAAAAGATAATTAAACATAAAAATAATCAAATATTTTGCAATAGAATTGTTGGTGTGAATTTAATTTTGACCAAACCATCACGTTCAACTTAGATAAGACTAGGAAATATATTCCAAATGTGTGCTAACAAGTCTAATTAGTGTAGTAGGTCTAAAACCAAGAAGCATACAAGCCCATAACTTGGAGCATCAACAAACATTTCATAATACTCACAATCAAAACTTCAACCCAATGAAAATGATGAGCAAAAACCAGTTTCATCGTGCCTTTGGACCAACGATTGCTTATCTCTAACCAAGGCTAACAAGGATTCACCATGTCAAAGAAGAAAGCTTTAGAATAGGTTCAAGCTAGAATGAAAAAGGGATCTCCAAATGTTGGCATCAAAAGGGAAAGGAAGAAAAAGTCAAACAATAAAGCCTAAGACAAATCAAAGACTGCATTGGATCAGAAGCAAAGATAGCAGTTGTGCTCTTGTGCATGCAAAAGTGAGCTTGTTGAGGCTACCAATTTTCTACTACACTATTCAAAAAAGAAGAAGAAAATTGGAGGTTATTTTTTCTGATTTCATTGAATGGCTAAGAATAAAACTTGGAGCCAAAATTTAAATCAACGGTGCAGATTAATGAATGAAAAATGAAAAAGAAGAGCTAGCAAGAAAGGGAGAGAGAAACGGAAAGAATTAGAGATAATATAGAGGCAGTGAAACAAATTTGAAGAGCAAGCTTGACACTATATAGTTGGCCTCACAACAATATTTGAAAGCAAGAAAAATAGAGTGACATTTGAACACCATCTCATACACATGAGTATGAATTATTTTTCTTTATATTTGTGCTTCATTTAAGATTTCTTTGTGCATCTGGGGAAATTGGATCTTACTTGGGGGAGTCTTCTATTTAATTTTTTCATCACTGCAATACCTTCATATATAAATTTCCAAAGACTTTTACCTTTGGCTGTGCTTTCAGGTTCTAGATTGTCTTCCAAGTGTCTGCATGTTGAAAACATAGGTGGAGCTGCTCTTCTGGTGAGTAAAAAAATTGGTAGGCAATTTTGTATTCTGAGTTTATTGTGTAGTCTCTAGAGTTATTGTGAATCCAGTATATTGAGTCTTCCTGTTGTTTGATAGGCAACTGGAATATTGACTGAGCTGTGTCATGGCTAAAATTTTGATGGACTAGTTGTTGGTTACACTCTCCATTTGCTGTCAGTAAATGTCGAATTTATGTTAGGTTCTCATCCCTGCACTCTTCATTAGAAATGCGAAAACGGGGTTCATCCCCAAACCATGGATCCTCCCTGATTCTAACACCACCTTAAGTAGTGATATGCCATTTTATACCCTTCTCTAGTATCTTTTGGCCTTCTAGTAAGCCCTGCCACGTCTAGGAGGGTCTGAATCCCGCCTTAGCTTCCATAAAGGATGTTTATCTAAAGAATTTATACTTGAAATCTTGTAAAACAGTGAGTGAGGTTTGCTAAGAAATCTCCATCCCTATTTTGCTAGCATGACAAGATTAAAAGCTTTTGGATCTTTAAATCCTAATCATCCTTTTGTTTTTTTCTACTTACTGTGTCCCAGCTGATCTACTACATTTTTTTTCTTTTTTATCCCGCCAAAATTGCATCATGGTTCGATGTAGTTCATCCAAGAGGGAATCTGGTAACTTAGAGCAACTAAGAGTGTATACCGGAATAGTTGAGTCCACTGCCTTGATCATCAATTCTCTGCCACTAGTAGAGAGAAAGGAGCGCTTCCAATAGGATAATTTTTTTTGCCACCTTATCTTTAATAAAGCCAAAGACTTCTTTCTTAGATCTTATGACTATTGAGGATAGGCCAAGGTATTTGTCCTGAGCTCCCACATTCGGAACACCTAGGACCGTTGACAACTCTTTCTTTGTGTAAAATCCGGTTATTTAACAAATAATTAACTTATAAATTAAGATTTATTCTAGAAAATAATAAATTTTATTTTTATGGTTTAATATAATAGAGAAAATTAAAACGAGAATTTTGACACTAATTTTAAAAAATTTGGCCCAAAATTTGATCAAACAGACTGAACCGATTAAACCGAGCCCAAAATGGTCCCAAGGCCCAACCCACTACACTTAGTTAAATGAGCCACAGCTCATTCTCTCCCTCACTCTATGCAAAACACGCTGCTGGGTAGCCATGGAAGAGAAGAACACTTCCAAAAGTAAAAACCTAGCTTGATCTTCAATCCTTGATAACTTTTTATCCGGAACTCCGATTGTCACACCGTTTGCGGCCATGCGACCACAACTCTACAAAGTCCACAACTTTATTTCTGAGGTAAACCACATTTTCATCTCAGTTTTTCCAGCCTTGATTTTTGAATTTTTGGGTAAAAATGTTGAGATTTTGAGCTCTTTGATGTTATAGGATCTAATTAGCTTGAAGAGAAGGCTCAATCTTGCCTCTTTGATCCTTAGATAAGGTAAGAGATCTCAAACCCTAATAAAATTTCTGAATTTAGGCATTTGGGTATTATGTTGTTCTGTTTGGATGTGATAATTGTGGTTTAGGTAGTGTGTATGTGAATATTGAAACTTAATTGAGGTATTGGAAGGCTTGGAGTGGGCTCGTGGTGCTGGAAATCTGACCTTAGAGGTGTTGGAGCCTTGAAAATTGAGGAAAAAGTGAAATTAAAAGTGTTCCGGGTTGAGCGGAGAATCGGCTAAGGTATAGTTTCGGTTTCCTATATCTAAAATATAATGTGGTGTGAAAACGTAGGTTAGAGACCCTAAGATAGGATTTGAACTATTAGTGTTGTTGATTGGTTGAGATGAATTGTGTTGTTATGTATGTGATTAGTGGATTTTAAAATGTTGATGTGGTTATTGGATGATATGGATTTAGTTGAATATATGTGAATAGTAATTGGTTGGTTGTGAGTGTTGCTGATTGTTGATGAGCATGTAAGATTATAAGTAATGTGGATTGATATGCTTAAGTGTTGGTGAGATTGGGAATTTTTTTGGTGAGCATAATTTGGTGTGTGATATTGATAAGTATACTCATGGTGATTGGATGAAAATTGAATAAATTTTTGGAAAATTGAGCTATGGGAAGTTGATTATACATTGAATTTATTGAATTGAGATTGGTTAAAAAGTGGAGAATTAGTGGGTTGAGGATTGAATGAGAGGTTGAAATGTTTGATGTTGAAATGGCTGAGTTTTGGTTGGGTTTTGAATGAATTTGGAAGTGTATGTTTTGAAAATTGGGAGTTTATGAACTTTGGTAAAATTGAATTTTTGATGAACTTCAACAGATAATATCTTAAGCAATTGTTTTTGAAATTTGATGCTTTTATACAAAATGAAAGACTATTTCACAAGCTTTAAAATGGTTTAAATTTGGTGGAAATATGAATTTTGTGGAAGGAGATATGATCGTTGAAAGTTGGGGCTTGAAATCTGAATTCTGTAAATTCTGCAGAATTTGTGATTTCTGGTTTGTGTGCGCATGCAAACCCTGTGAATTTTTGGACCTATGCACACGCATAGCCTTGTGCATACGCACACGCAGGAGCATGGCTACTGATGGGAGCGCTAGCACGCTATGTGCGCACACATATTGAAAATTCGTTTGGGCATGCGCACGGCACACGCACACCCCTGTGCGTACGCACGTGACCCTATTTTCTTATAAGACACTGGTTTTCAAGTCTTTCACTTTCCCAGCAAGCTTGCAACCTTCCGAGACACTGTTTCAAGCTTATGAACCTCCATTTTCATCCTTTAAGTCCTAAATTATAATAGAATGCTTAGTAATTAAGAATAAGCTAGGAATATGGATAGCTTGAGGATGAAGTAAGGGGAAAGTTAATGATGATTTATGTATGAAAAATGCAGAGAACTGAAGTATACGTGATGCCATGGTTGTAAAGGATGATTATGCATTGGTTATAGATGATTATGAATGAATTATAAAGATAATAAAATTGAAATTGATTGTGATGTGCCTCCGAGTAAGACGCAGTGGTGTTAACCACTTACTCCGGGTAAGAGGCGAGAACGTCGGGTATAAGTTGAGAATGAATGGATGAATGAAAGAATGGTAATGATAATGAAATGATGACGAATGAGTTTGATTGAGTTGATGATAACTAATTGTGATTGGTGTGTGTGTGTGTGTTCAGGAATGAATTGAGACGCCGGATAAGATGCGGTGGCGTTGTTCACTCGCTCCGGGTCAGCGATGAAGTTGTAGGAGATATGATTGAGGATGAGGTTAGATATGGGAAAGAGGAAGGTTAAGGATCGAGTTTGATTATGAATTTGAATGAATATGAATAAATTGTAATGATAATGAAAATGTGTTTCTAAATGTGATTCCGGGTAAGATACAGTAACACCACTTGCTCCGGGTAAGAGTCAGTAAGCCAGGTAAGATACAGTGGTATTATCCACTTGTTCTGTAAAAATTCAAGGTTTCGGGTAAGACGCAAGGGCTGTGTTCTGTTGTCACTTGCTCCGGACCGAGAATGTAACACTGCCTGGGTAAGAGGCAGGGTGAAGTTGTCCCCTGCTCCGAGTACGCGGGTAAGATGCAAGGGTTGAGGCATTGTCCCACTTGCTCTATATTTGGTGTTCTATCCAATGGTTAGCTACCGGGACATGTCGGGTTGGCTTTGTAACCGACAGATGAGACTCATCAGCCACTAGGAGAGGCATGCATCATATGCATCTATATGTCTTGTTTGGATTGCCTAAGTGATTGCATAACTAAATGCTACTTGATTATCTGCTATATTTGAATCCTATTTGTGATTTCTCTGTTTGTAATAATTATGTTTGTTGCATTTGATTCCGTTGGTGGTTGGGAGGTTTGGAGGAGTTGGAAAAGGGAGTGTTAGATAGTTTTGGAGACCCTTAGTTAGTTGCCTATTTTAATTTCATGGCTTAGTTATGTTTTAAGCTTTAATTATCTGTTGAAAGTTCTAGGATTGCCTTTGACTTTCCCAAGACATTATATGTTAGATATGTGGGCACTGTTACCATGCTGAGAATCTCCGGTTCTCATCCATGTGGATTTTGTGGTTTTCAGATGTAGGACGTGAGGCACCTTGCTGAGGAATGCTGGAAGCTTCTAATGTTGTGAAGATCTTTATCCTTTGGGTTTATTTTGGTTATTTGTATTGGCTTAGATACTTATTATCTCCACCTATTATATATATGTTGTATTAATTCCTCTTAAAGGTGATTTTGGAGATTTAGGTTTTGTAACTCTGTATTTTGGATTATATTTTGGGCTTTCCTATATATCTATATATGTCGTATAACTATGTGCTCGAATCAGCTTATCTTCGCGAGCCGAGTCTTGAGTTTTGTTACATGTGTTTTGGAACTCTTAGTATATATAAATTCGTTAGCTTGCTCTATTTTGCTTACGTTACCGTATTCGAAGGGTTCGCTTTTAAATTTAACAACTTTTGTTTTCTCCTTTTCTTCAAAAACTCTTAGTTATAAACCTTTTTCACTATGATATATATATTAAATTTTTTTTTAGAGGTCGTAGCGTCTCGCCACCTCTATTTTACATCCTAGATGTAAAGCTTTGTATGTTAGAGTGTTACACTTTATCTGCTGCATCATGTTCTTGCTAAAGAAATTTTTTTTTAACATCAAATGACATCATATAAAAGATTTTCAAAACTGACTATTTTTTTACCAATCATTTTTTAATTGATTTTTCGATTTGATAGCGATTCGACAATTCATCAATTTTATTTATTGTCTAAATCGGATTTCACAGCAGCTTTCGATTTTAACCAGTTTTTAAATCACTATTAAAATGTCTTTTTAATTAACTATAAAAAGAACAAAATATTCTTTTTAAAAATATTGTAAAAAGACTAACATATCTTTTTAATATTTTGACAAAAATAAGTTAATTTTTAAAAATAAAATATTTACATGATTTATTGTAGAAAAAACTAAAGTAACATTTAGTATAATTTAAAAAGGACTAAAATATCTTTGTGTTACATTTTTAAAGGATTAAAAATAGCTATAAAAATATCAGTTTAACGTTAATTTTAAAATTACTGAAATAAAAAATTTAGAATTTTATTTTAAAAAAGACTCAAATACACAAAGATCATTTTAGAGACTAAAATATTCTTTTTAGAATTATTTTTTGAAAGCTAAAATACCCTTATAATTATTTTTTAAAAGACTAAATAACATTTTAAGGTTAATTTTTAAAACTAAAATATCCTTATATGATTAATAAAGGTTATTTGATTGTATTAGAAAATAGAAATTAGAATCAGTTTTTTAAAAGGACTAAAATACTCTTTTTATGGTTAAAGTTGTTTAATTGTATTAAAAACTTGAATTTGATTTTAGAAAGACTAAAATAAAATAACCCTAGCTTATAGTGAATTTTTAAAAGATTGATGAATTACCATTTTAAAATTTAGGTTGTTTAATTAATTGTATTATAGTTTGAAATATAAATTTTATTTTACAAACTCTAAAATTCTATTGTATTAGAAACTAAAAACATTTGTGTATTAAAGTTGTTTAATTGTATTATAATTCAGAAGTATGATTTTGATTTAGTAAAACCAAATTACTCCTGTAGTTAATTTTAAAAAGACTAAATTTAGGATAAGTTTTAAAAAAAACATTCCCTTTAGTGTTCCGTTTGTTTTGTTGTAGTAGAAATTTGACCTTTTTATTTTAAAATAGGAAAAAACAAGATAACCTTTTTGTTAATTTAAAAAACTGAAAATACCCTTTATTTCATACAAACACACAAATATTAGCATCACAACAACCTACCAAAGTACTTTAATATCATAATTATTATTGACTTCAGATTATAAATTAAATTTAAATTTAAAATTTTTTCATGCAATATTTCGATATACAAAAGAAAATTAATAATGTGCACATCTTTCATTTTAATTAACCCTCCTACTACTCTACTACTTTATTGGTGAGGATGGCAGCTAATAATAATTAATAAGTTAGTTTCAACATTTTGTTGCTTATTATTTTGGGTTATCTGCGATCTTCCCTAGTCTGATAGATCAAGGATTAATTTGTTGCGAATCGAAACTCTATTTAAAGATTTGTCGTTGGCCAACAAGTTATTGTATGCACAAGACGGAATTCAAACTTTTGACATTTGTTTAAATAGACTAATAAACTAACCATTAGACCAATCTAACTTAGTTAATTTCGAGTGTTATTATATATATCTTACTTAGCACAAGAGAGTATTAACACAATCAGACTGAATTTGGTTTTCGGAACTACTAAGATTACCTTCAAATAGTGGATATATAAAGATTTAAAATTCTTATAGATAAAAACTGAAATTTTAAAAATGTATTCTTTTAAATATTCTTTTTTTAACTTTTTAATTCTAAATTTATCATTTAATCTTTATATTTATTTTAAACCAAAAATAATATTAAAATATAACTCAATTCAGTATATTTTATGCTAAATATAATACAAAAACTTAATTTAATATCTGTCTCTCTCCATATGAAATCTCTTTTAAAAATGCAGTCTTAATTCATAACAAATATTTATATATGGTCTTTTTGCAATTAAGCAACATTAATCAAATATATATATCTAAGTTTTAATATAATTAACCAACCTTAATCCTAAAAGTATGTAATTAAAGAAGCATATAAGGATTAGTTGAAGTTGATGAATGGGTGGCTAGCTGACCTTAATTACCACGAGGGAGAGTGAAGTCCTTAGCTTCGTGATGCAAACCAACCTGCCCAAAAACAAAGAAACAAGAAACTAAAGGGATTCTGATTAGCATTATTAGGAGAATAGTGAATGAAGTTTGTATACATCTGCTTCTAACGAAACCTGCAAATTTATTCTCATTTCGCATTCCACTATTCATTACTAACCTCTAAACATTTATCATTTATTTTTACGATGTGATATTCAACTACCACTGTCCTTGCGGTTTTTAATTTTTTATTATTTAATTATTTACTCAAATAAATAAATTTATAGAATTTTATGTTTTTAAATATTTAGGTACAATTTTACTAGTATAAAAAGCGAAAATAAAAATTACGATATTTGCGTTGAATTATTTCTGTATTTTTATTGTTGATGCAACCGAAAATAAAATAATTTTTTTTTAAGTTTACGTTGTCAATACCAACAAAAATGAAAAAAAAAAAGAGAGAAAAAAATTATTGTCAATTACTCTCACATTTATAAATTTTTTTTCTCTCTTTTGTCTATTTTTTGTGTCAGTAAAATTATAACTAAATATTTAACAAAATAAAATTTTATAAATTGATTTATTTAAATAAATAATTAATTAATTTTACTTAAATAAAAAAAGTGCTGTCCTTGCATAAAACAAGTTGACTCGCTAGTCAACTAAATAAAAAAAAAAACAAGTCCACTACTCGCGCCATATATAAATTTAGACGTTGTTCATGTTTAGACTTAGATTAGATGCCACCAAAATGGAATAATTTTCAATAAAAAAATTTTAGTATTTTTTGTAATTTTTGAATAAAAGTAAAAATACAAAAATATATTTTTTAAAAGTGATATTTTTTTAAAAAAATATTTTAATATAATAAATAAATAAATGAGTACTTTTATATTTTTGTATTTAAATATAATTGTTAAATAAAAATATTTTTATAAATACTATCAGATAAAAAAATTCTCTCTTTTTTGGTTTTAAAGTTGACTGATAGACTCAAGTTACAGTATTATAATAAAGTAACTATTTAAATAAAGATGACAAAAATATTTTTTTTATAAAGATGTTTTATTTAAAGTGTGATTTATTTATTTAGTTATATTTTAAATAAAGACAACACTTTTATAAATATCAAAATCTAACTATACAATTCATCGTCTAAAGATTAAAAGAATGTATTTTTATATAAAGACAATTATAAAGTCTTCATTATAGTATCCACCTTATACTAATTTAAAATTGTTATTTGTACACTAAAATTAACTACTAAAATCAGTCACCAATGTTTTTGTGTATAAATACATATATAGTTTAATTTATTTTAAATATGTATTTATATTTTAGCATATATTTTATACCAATAGCTAATTTTAATAATTTATTTTGATATACACATAGCATAATTCATAATAACTTTTCTAGCATAGATAGTCTAATCTGAATTCATTTATTATTTGTACAATGTTATATTCAATTATTCAACCACCACCCATTTATTTATAGAATGTTATATTCAACTACCAATGTCCTTGCTTAAAACAAGTTAACTCGTTCTTTATAAATTTTCACTTAGTTTATGGTTTAGTTGCCATTAAATGAGAATAGTCTTTTAAATTTTTAGTATTTTTGATAATTTTTATCCTTTTAAAAGAATATTTTAATATATATTTTGTATTTAAATATAATTTTTAAATAAAAATATTTTATGAATATATGCGATAAAATATACGATCTTTTTTTCCTAAAATTGACTGATTCAAGTTACAGTACTATAATAAGTTAATAACTTGTCCAGGTAATTCAATCCAAATTTTTAATAATTTATTTCGAATAATATAATATGAATAATAAAATTTATTATTTTTTATTAACATTTAGTCGATACTAAACTTTAAATAATAAGATTTAAACTTTAAATTTAAATTTTAAATCATCATAATATAAAAATAAAATATTAACTCTAAAATTATTGACTAATATTCATAAAAAAGAATTGTCCTAACATTTCTCATTTATTTGTACAGTAATATTCAACCACGACTGTTCTTATTTGAAACAAGTTAATTCGCTCTTTATAAACCAATTTGAATTGGTCGAGTGGTCAGTTCACTCGTTTGTCTAATCAAGTGTTGAGTGTTCGAATTTTGTCTTGTGCATGACAAGCAGCAGACCCTTAAATGAAGCTCTGATCCGCGATAGATTAATACTTGACCTGTCGGACTGGAGAATACCGTGATAACTTTTTAATAATGGGAATAATTTTTAGTTTTTGGTTAGATGCCACTATATGGGAATAATTTTTTAATAGAAAATCTTTTTAAAATGTTAGTACTTTTGATAAATTCTTTTAAGTTAAATTAAAAATACAAAAAAATTCGTTTTTTAAAATTTATCTTTTTTATTTTTGAAAAAGAGATCTTTAAAAAATATTTTAACATAATAAAAAATAAATAAATATTTTTATATTATTCTATCTAAATATAATTGTTAAATAAAAAGTATTTTTTTTTATAAAACATAATGATTGAAACTCCTAATTAAATGACATATCCAAGTATCTAAGTCGCAGTACTAAATACTAATAATTTGCCGAGCACAACCCAACACAAATCTTATAGAAATAAATTAAGATACAGAGCTAATATATGTCCTAAATACATAAGACATAAGTTGAAGTTATTTTTTAAGAAAGTGTTTATAGAAAAAAAAATATAAAAATTGAGTTTTTCATGCATTTATATGTTGTGTATTTATTAAAACAAAAAATTTTAAAACTTTTATTAATAATAATCTTAACATATATTTTTAAAATACATTATAACTAAACTCATAAATTAAAATTATAGAATAAAAAATTTTAAATAAATTAAGTTAAGATCTCTACTTTCTAATGGAGATATTCATGAATGAGGCAAAGTTAAATTTATCTTGTCTCAGATCAAATAAAAAATATTGATTGGGTCTAATTTTTTAGATTTTTATTCAAATTCTTGACCCAATAAAATCTCGTTACTTTTGGATTACAATAAAATCGGATGGGTCTAAATCAGATAAAAAAACATGTTTAGATGAAGTTTAAACTTTAAACTTAAAATAAAAATAACTTGATACCAATAAAACTTAAAATACAAAATAAAAAATTAACACAAATTTATTTTATACACAAATTTCAACTTATCGATTTGCAAGAATATATCCATATACCAAGAATCAGATTTATTCTCTACCACTAGAATTGAACCACAAATCAAGTATAAGCTCGGCTAAAATTAAATTAGTTAATGTTGCTAAGGAATTTTTATTTGCTTCTATGGTAAAAAACAGTCATAAAACATCACATCGAATAAGTTTGAATTTTGAAATAATATGGTAAATAAACTCTGAGAAGGGCGGATGAATTTGATGTCAAAATTAAAGAAAATTAACAAATAAATAAATGCTAACTTTTTAGAGAGGGCAATTGTCAAGCATACAACAATCGAAATCCAACAGAGTCATATTGAAGAAAAGAAAGAAATGAAGCTAATCAAGCTAGGGAGCTAATTTGTTATTCTCAACTATCTTTAAGATTAACATTAGTTTTTAGTCTAATTTTTAATTTAAACTGTTAGATCATTTTAATATTATATCTAATGATATAAATTAAATATAAATTTATATATTTAATTTTATTAAATACTCTCTAA
>NC_029773.3:11353996-11366913 GCF_000817695.3 Arachis duranensis | reverse complement strand
ATTTAATATTTTTATAAATAAATTTTTCATCTTTCTTTTATTATTTTTTTTTGCAAATGGGTCTTTTCTTCTTGTGATTTTTTTTTCTTTTTCTTCTTATTTATCATTGCAATGAACCCTTTTTCACCACTGCAATGAACCCCGACACTAACAACAACTACCAGGATTTGGATTTGTCTTCCTCTTATTATTTGTTTTGCAGATGGGATCTCTTCTTCTTCTGATTTTCTTCTTCTTCTTCTTATTCACCATTGCAATGAACCCTTCTTTACCACTACAATAAACCCCAGCACTAACAGCAACTATCAGAGTCTGGATCGAGACTACCCACGAACGCATGCAACTGTCAGATCCTGGATCGAGATTATTCCGTACCCCTGCTCACCCCGCCACTAAAATTTGTGATGTTCTTCTCATTTGTATGGTCATCGACGTCGTGTGGTATTTACCGAGGAAGAGGTATTTTTCATCGAAGCTGCCTCACATACATGCACAGAGACACACATTTCACACTTGAGACAGAAAAATCAAAAAAGAAGAAACATGCAAAAAAAGAAAAAAAATGTTTGCTAAAGAGAATGGTTTCAAAGGAGACCCAGACTTCCAACCATTTGTCAAGCATCAAAGTCGTTTCTTACTCCCCCAAATAAGGTTTTCATTTTTTATTTTTTTTTTCTTACAACGTTTTTATTTTTTTATTTTTTAGAATAACATAAAAAAATATTTTATTGTAATTTCTTTAATTTTATAACTTTCTTCATCAACCGATTTATAGCTGTGGCTGTTTGGGTTCATAAGATGCTTAGAAATTTGAAATTGATGGTGTGCCGCATAAAAGATCAATGAAAAGATATGCATGAGACCAACTATAAGCTAATAGAATAAATTTAGTCATGGAACAAAAAAGGTCAATAAATAATCTTGCATTTTTCTTAATGTTGTTGAAACTTATGGTTGAGCAGAACATAATTGAACTTTGTTAATTAGAGGGAGTAAGTGAAGGATTGTTGATGAATTTTTTTTAATAACTAATTGGTGTTAAAAATACATTCATGAAAATACTCATATCTCTTTAAAAAGAGTTACTTAATGATAATAATTGAATTTATTTAACAGAGTAAATATATATGATGTCAATTTTTACTCAATTTAATCTAAGTATGGTTAGGACAACAATAAAAAAAAAGTGATTTTACTAGCTAGAATTGGTTTTACTAAAATTGAGTGAGAAAATTTGTATTAAAAATTTGAATGCCTCTAGAGATAGTTGTGATAAATATAACATGTGCTTGTATAATAAGAAAATTGTCAGAGTTCTTTTTAAAGAGTTCATTAATGAGAATAATTAAACCTCCTTATTTATGAATGAAGGGTGTTCTCTTATATGGTAAATGTGTTGATTTTAATAGTTAATTTATGTTTTCATGAAAAGTCCTAGGAATATCTCTGATTGTTTTCAAATTTAGCTTATAAAAAAATATAGAGTTGGTTAGTTTAAACTTACGAAATGGCTCAAATACAATGAAGATAACATATATTAGCTCAAATAAGTAATACACATGCATATATACATTAAGTCAAGTTATAAGCCAATCGGTTAAATCAGTATTTATTTAAATTTCACTTACTAATATATGGATCCAATTTCTTAAACTATTAATGAGTTTAGTTCAAAGGAGCTCACGGAGGCAGTCCCATTAAATCAAACTTATGAGTTAGCCAAACTTACTAGAATAAATGTATTAAAGTAGTTTTATATTTTATAGTAGAGTAAAATATTTTTTACATATATGAGTTGAATTTATACTTGAAATTAAAGTAGAAAAAAGAAGTTACAATATTCATAAATTTAGTGTGTTGTGTTGAATTTATACTTGAGATTAAAGTAACTTTTTTTTATATACGTGATGCCTTAGTGTGATGGAGCAATTTATGCCGAGGAGGCATGAGTTCTTTGATAATTGGAATGTCAATAAAAGCATGGAACCATGAGTTAAGCTTAGGCATTGACTCTGCATCAATAAGGTTGATGGCCACAACTTCCTTAGCTATTCCAATTCAGTATGGAAGCCAGCCATAGCAATGTGCACAGAGCCAATATTATCACCTCCAAAGAAGCGTTTTCCTTCAAGTCCAACCTCAAGCCTCTTCAGATTCTCTCGAGCTTCTTCTGCTGCCTTCTGTTGCTCTTCTCCTACCTTAGAAAACGCTGCCACAACCGTTGAATTTATACTTGAGATTAAAGTAAATTATTTTTTTATATATGTGAGTTGAATTTATACTGCAACTTCCGTAACCACCCTGTTTTTTTTTTCAGTTTTATAAATTTAAATTTTGAAATTTGACATATTAAAATTTAAAATTTAAAGTATAAAATTTAACATTTAGAGTAACATCCAGGTATTTTAAAAAATTGAATGCTCATTAATGTGATAGCAAGTTTCTGTATTTGATATTGAATTAAATGCATACTGAATTAAATGTAATAAAATCTCAGGATATCTCAATTAATTTCACTCGATTTGTTTCCTGTAATTGTTCCTTTATAAAATTCATAATGGCCAGCCAGTTGTAAACCATATTTGTTGTCAACCAACCTAACTTTGTTGGCAGTACATTTTACAATTTCAATGATCACTGCAGAGAATGTCACTGTAGTTGCACCTGATTCGGTCTCAAATTCCAAGTAAATAAATTTACTTTTCATCAATTTCAATATTTACATGACAGTAAATATTTCTAATATTTGGTTGCAGGTTTGAAGCTGACCCTTTTATGCATATAAATAGTGTGAAATTTGTTGCAACGAGTGCAACCCCTACGCAAGACCCAACATCGCCGCAACTGCAGAATGTTTCTATAGATGAGTTATTTCGTGCAATTGAAGTATGTTAACCATTAGATTATATTGATTCAATAATCCAAAGGAATAAAATCATTTAAATAAGTCTCCACTCCCTACTTGATTAGCCATTAACATAGACCTTGGTGCTGTTTATTTACAGAACTTGAGGAGAGATGTGAAGGAGCTAGGAGAGCTAAAGAAGTCTATGGAAAAACTAACCAAGGCTTCTGGCAACATAGAGATATCACTCAAGGTGATGGAGTTTAACCTATACCATAATGAAGATAAGTGCAAAGACCATGATGAGTACAACACAAACCTACCTCCCAAAGATTCAGTCAGCAACGTTGATTTTACTCAGCAAAGTGTAGACAGAAACCCAATGATGACACCAGTCGTTGATCCACCATTGAGAAAGAGGTTGAGATGCAGCCCCGCACAACTCGACAATGATGTCACCCTTGATATCTCTGATGCCGAAGATGATGCCACTATATCAGATAAGCATGAATCGGGGTTGTCTCGGGCATCACAATCTTTACGACTTGATAGCATTAAAGGAAAGTACATTGTCAATCCTCAACTTAGAACTAAGGCTAAGTCTACAGCTTTTCTTGCTAGCAATTACTACAGGACATTGCCGACTAAGGTAATAGAACCTTGGTTATTGAAACTTTGTCTTTTTTTTTTTTACTTGCTAACTTAACCTCAAATATCATTGCATTATTTTTACATATTTTTACCTAAAAATTGGGTGGATTTCATATTCTAATAGTTATTTCACAGGTTGAATCCTCATTGACTCGAGGAAAATTGCTCACCTCTCCTTCTCCTAATATGCGAGTTGCTAAGATGACAAAGACAGAGAATGCCACATTATTTTCTGTTCCACGTCAACTTCCTCCTCAATCGGCTGGTGTGCCTTGCCTCCAAGGTGAGAGGTCACTATCACCAGGCTCTAACTCTAACCAAATAGAGAAATCACGTTACTATAATGCAATGATTAAGGTGACAATCATTGATTATTGATTTTAAATGGTCATAATATGCCATTTTGACTTAATAAACCCTAAAATAGAGAAGTCTCTTTTTTGTAGGCTTTTAGGTGCAAATTCAGACCTTGTGTTAAAATGCAGCTAAAGTCTATTCAACTTATGCATTTTGTGCAAGCATTGAAGATCCAAGGTGAGTTCTCCTTTTTCAGCTCACACTTGTAGGATTATTGTTGTTGAACTATCTTATATGAAACATCTGAGTTCTCCTTTTTCAGCTTCAGCTTTCTGGTTTTTGAGGTAACGCAATGCCACTCTAGCATCACCCAGAACATGATGCCTTTGCCTAGCAATCTCATTATACATATCCCTTAAGGTATAATTAACATTTTCATAACCACCTGCTTGATTAGCTAACATAGCATATATATGGGGTGTGCTAATGCCTGCATCCTTCATGTTGTTCATTTGACTAGCATCAGCTTCTGCCATTTTTCTATGTGTAGGAAGGAAACCAACTAACCTAGGATCAAGGCAATCATGATTGTGCAATTCAATGAACAAAGTCACATGCCATCTTTTAGTGTAAGCCACAAAACGAACTACAAACCTAGCCAGGCAACCACAACGAGTCTCAGATTTTGGCCCACTTTTTCTGTTTTCCATATTATAAGATTTCTCTGGTCTAAATCCCTCACGAGAGCACACAAACAATTGCTTCACATATTCTCCTTTGCTATTTTTTCAAGTCTTACTTTTTCTAGCACCAAAACCAATAGATTTCGCATAATGGTTATAAAAATCAAATGCTATCTAAAGATTAGAAAAATGAAAACATTCCATCTCATGAGCACCTATGTTCAGAAAATCAACCATGGCAATATTTTCAATATCTTCTATTCGATATAATTCATCCACCTCATGAATCGTTCCCATCAAACATTGCTTGAAATTCTTGCTCCCTTAAATCCTCAAAATTCACAGCTTCATGCTCAATTTCATCTTGATATATTTCTTGAAATTTCTCTGTATCATCTGACTCTTCTATCATCTCATCAAAGAATACTCTTTCTTCCATTTTATCATCCACTTCAAGATCCTACTTGGCAATTTTATTTGCTACCGGAAAAACATCAAACAAATAGTATTCTAATAAATTAAAGTGCAGAGACCACTAACATGAAAATAATAGCACTGTTCTGGTTCTATATTTTTTAACTTATTAAATTCTAAAATAAGTAAAATAGAAGAAAGCGTTGAAAATGTAGAAAACAATCTCCCTTATGCTATCAAACTCAATATCAATTAAAAAAATAAAAGGAAGAAAAAACATCAATGTCCAAACAGAAAATATCGATAACTATGTACAAGAAACGGATTTAAATTTATGAAAAAATGAACAGGGAACCATTAATGTGGAAGGAAGAAGAAACTATATGATAAAATACAATATTCATGCAATAGAGAGGACTTACTGGTGGTCGCACTTCTCTTGTGCCACTGTCGAAACCGCAATTGCTGCCTCCATTATCAGGTGCGTGCTCCATATGAACCCTAAGAAGTTTCAGATTTTCTGGTGTTTTGTTAAATTAGTTATTAATATAATTTTAACTGGCCCAATAAAGAAATAAAAATATGATGGTAAATGATTAATATTGAGTTATTCTTGTAATAAATAAAAGATATAATACTAGTGTTATAATAATTGACTAAGGGTGTTTTTGCACAAAAAAAAAATACAATTATATTAGACAAACATTAGGAGGGACCAACATAAATGTCACCATCAAGCTATAACCCCTGATTGATAACTCTTTTAAATCTTTAGTGGCCATAAAATTTAAAATGTTTATATTAAGTTAAGGTATTTGTTATGGTACTTAAAAAAATTTAGTGTTTAATTGCTCTAGGTTAAATAGTTAATATTATCTCATTTAAAAATATATAAATTAATTAATTTTAAATATATAAAATTTGTTCTAAAAAATAAATTTGACAAAAACCTGACATCATCAAGTGATAAACATCAGAAAATTGGCTTTAACTTAACAATAGAGAAGCTTTAATTTGTATCTAAAAACGGGCCAAGTCTTCTGTGGAAAAAGAATATTATGGACCTCAAAGCATCTTTGGAAGATGTTACATTTAAGAATTGGAATTTTTAAAATTTTGGATTTTTATTTAAAAGGATAAAGTATGATCTTTTATTTTTGAATATTTTTTTCATATTTTTTTAGTTTCACCGATAAAATAAATTATAAGAGATCATATTTACTCTTTAAAATAAAATATAAAATTTAAAAAAAAATTTGTTGCATTAAATACATGTTAAAAAAAAGCATCGTTTTAAGTCAAAACAATGTTGTTCAACTTGGATAGTAATTGCAGTTAGCTTGACAACAACGCCAACGTTGGTTAAAGACGATAGTTCTATAGGGTTGGGTATTTTTTATTGTCATCTCCTTTGTCCATATATAATGAGATGTGGTCTGTTAAAGTTAGCTCCGATTCGCATCACTGAACCCAATCGATCTTAATCCATTTGACAAAAAGTTTGTCAATCGAACTCTAATCATCGGCTATTTTTTCAGTGTGTAGATCTACTATGGAACATGAATGTGAGGTGAATGGGGGAGGCTAAGTAGGCGTCTGTTGTGTGTTGTGTCCAGGTGCTTAACATATTTTCTATCCAAGGCCTTACCTCAAACTCCATGCGGGGGTGAAGTAGGACATGTTTTTATTTGTCCCAATTCTATGGGATTGGTGCATGATGATTCTTATATATGCATTTTGGGAAAGTGTATTAAGTATTTAAGTGGTACTCATGTATTGTAGCGAAGACATAGATTGTGCAGAGGAGGTAGTATTCTCGAATCTGCGAGTAAGTTCACTAGGAAGGGTAAATGTGGTGTGTTTTTTTCAGATGAAGTAATTTTAATCTAAAAAATTTTATCAATTTGTCCCACAATATATAAATTCTACATAGTTGCAATCATATTTGGCATAGGGTGTGGAAGTGAATCCCGACAGTGATACATAGTTGATTCTCACAGAACTTGTTAAAAGAAAAGAGAACGAGGCGTTTCTTGACATGTCGATGGTGATCATTGATGGCAAAGATTTTTGTCTCAGTTGATTTTGACTGAATTTCGAAAAAGTTAGGGCACTTGAGTTTGCTAGCTTCCTATCCTAAAAGATTAAATTAATATTTTTTTAGGGACTAATTTGTTTAAAGTAAAAATTTTTAGGAACTTAAACTACTATTTTACTCTTACTTTTATTTCTTTTGGTCAAGTACTTTACTTTTTTTTTTCTTAAGTATTTTGCTTTTTATTAATTTTTATTTCACATTCATATTTATTTAAAGTTCATTTATTTTTTGTATGTCCATTCATTATAATTATTTACACTATTTGTTAATGTAATTTCATTAATATTTCATATATTTTTTATGGTGTTTGCTTCGGAACAATAATAAATTCATACGTATCGATACGATAAAAATGTGGACAAATAATAAAATGACACGTGTCCACGTTAGCATTTATTTATTTTTTTTAAATATATAATATTAATACTTTTACTAAAATATCCTTATAATTTAATAAAAATTAAAAATATTTTTTATTTAATTTTAAAAAAGACCTAACTATCCTTTAAACAAAAACTATTAATTTAAATTAATTAAATTTTAAAAATCAACTAACTTTCATCTTATAATTTCAAATTTTAAATCATTTAAAAATAAAAACACATTTTTTTGTGACTAAATAAATAAAAACACATTTAATTGTTCATCAACACTAAAAAACATAAAAAACTACTTCAATCTTATTGATGCTATTCATGAACCCTAATCTCTAGAAAACTAAAAAAAAGAGCTTCATCTTCCTGGATTTTCTCAACTCACATTCAAGAACGTCTCTCTCACTTTCAATTCTCATACTCAAACCCTCTCTTCTCTCTCACTGCCACTAGCCCTCTAGAGTCTCTCTCGATCTCACTCGAGTCTCGTCTCCTTCACACTCGTCGGCGTCTCATTGGTCGTCTCATCTCATTGCCAACGTTTAAACGTCTCGCGGCCTTCCCTGGAATACTCATTGCGGGCGACAGAAGCAACTTGTCGGGTCATCGTCGCTCGTCGTCTTCTGGTTTTGAGTCCTCGCCGTCGCCGAAGATCGTGGACCGTCGTGGGGTTGTCGCTCGTCGTCTTCTGGTTTCGGGTCCTCGCCGTCACCAAGTCGCCGTTGGTGAGTCCATGCATCATCGCTTCCCCTGTTCTCCCTTTTTCGATTTTCCTTCTTCTTGTATTTTGAGAAGTTGTTGAATTGCTAATCAATTAATTTGCCTTGTTGCTGTAAATCGTGAATAAAGTAGGATTTGCTGAATTTGTTACTGTAAGATAAATTTGTTGCTGAAAAATATCACTGAGCTAGTTTTTTGGTTGATCAAAATCATCCCTGAGTTGAATTTGTTGCTTATTTTAATCATATGATCGTCTAAATTTTAATCACTTTCTTCTCTTTGATTCAACCTATTTACTCTTTGGTGAATCGTTTGAAAGTTTGTGTATTTGAATGAGTTAGAGGAGAAACTAATATTTTTGTTTAATCCAATCATTTGTTTAAAAAAAAAAAGAGATTTTGCTGTTGAGCAATCTGTAAGGGTGATTGATGCATACTAAATAATTTGAAAATAGGTCGATGCTGGGAATACAGGGGAAACTGCTGTCGGGTACTATCAGTGGCGCTTCCTTTCAAGCTCAATGGTGATAGAATTGTGACAGCGAGCTCCCTTCGACGGCAGCACTGACGGTGGTGCGCAGCATTGTCGGCGCCGACTGCAATGCGGCGACGAAGACAAAGCTTCTTCTTGGTCAGCACCTTGCAGCTCAGTTTCCTCCCAACGTCATTCTTCATCTCCTCTTCGTGGTTCTGTTTCCGACGGTGGGGGTGACGTGTGTGACGGACTCCACGGCTGCGCGGCGCAACCTCCTCTCTCTCCCTCGCGAGTTCGTCTCTCTCTCTTTCTCCTGACGCTCTTGATGACGACGGGCTCTAAGGTGGCGGCAGGAACCTCAGAGGCGTTTGGCCTCCATAGTGATGGCAGTGAGATGCCGGTGATGACGGGCCAGATGATGGCTGAATGACGACGTGGTGCAACTCCCTCTCTTCCTCTCAGCTCTCTCAGAAGCTCTCCTCTCCTGTGTGTGTGTGTGTATGCGCGCGCGCGTTTTAGGAGTAAGGGGGATAAGGGATTAGAGTTTGTGAATTGGGAAAATTAGGGTTTCTGAATGAATTTGGGGATTTTGGGATTTAGGGTTAGAAGTTAGGATTTTATAAAAGAATATGGATAGATATGAATATATATTTTTATAAAATTGGAGGGTAGAGTAATTTTAAAACCAAATATACTCTCTTAAAATATTTAAGAACATTATTTATCAACATATTGCTAAGTTGAATTAATTATTTCTAATTTAAATTATAAAATAAGCATATTAATCACATTTTTATAAAATATAGTTTAAGCTCAATTTACCAAATTTGCTTTAATTATCTTTAATAAAATAAGTTCTAAGATTAAAGTCTTTAATGAATAAATAAATTGAATTTAGCTTATAATAAGATTTTTTAAAAATTCTAGGTCTTACAATCCTCAATCTTCCATCATCTCATTGGAGGTAGCACTATCTAGGATGTAGTGTCTGCCACACTCTTGGGATATAGTATCTGCCACACTTCACAATCAGAAAGAGACTGTGATGCAATAATAGAGAATCTTCAACCTAATTTGTTCACACTACAATCAGAAATTGAATCGAAATAAATCCTCAACCTTCTATCTAATCTCCCGATGTAACAAGAGAGAGAATCCTCAACCCTACTTATCCACAATAATAAAAAAGAGAGAATCGTCAACCTCAACTTGCCTATCCATGAGCGGGACAAAGCCACCATCCTTACCGTGGGTAAGACAAAATCACCATCTCCACATCCACATCGCAGCACTGAGCAAGCGGGACAAAGCCACCATCCTTGCCAGGCGCAGGTGCCTCATCATTAATACTGCAAGTGGGACAAAATTCACGTCCTTGCCAAACAATAATCACCATCAATCAAAACCATCATAATCAAATTCATCATAATCCTCATCACCCAAAACCATCATCTTAATCATAGACATAATTTATAATTACGCAAGCGGGACAAAACCCCTGTCCATACCAACCAATAATCATCATCAAATTCATCATAATCTCTTACATATATATCAACTAAATCACAGTTTTCATCACAAGTCTCATATCAATCTCATTTTTCATTATCGCCCTCGTAAGAAATATAATTCTCATCACAACCACCAATACAATGCCAATCTACGCCGCACCCTTTAATATCTATCGGGTTAAGCTTTGGCCGTTACATAAGGCTTACAGGTATGAGATCTCTAATACAATACCCTAGACTTGAGGTCAAGGTTGCAACTAACTTATACACATAATCATTCATAATCAATCTTAAGCTAACTCAAACACATCATCAATAATCAAACTCAAACTTTTTCTCATTCAATCTCGTTATATTTTTCTTTAATTAGTCACTTTGGGGCTAACAAACTAAACTTTCAGAAACTTCAAGTTCAATTTAAAGTACTCTCAAGGTCTTCAACCTTTATCTCATAATTTTTGAAAATCACAAGTTAAGTACATATTCCGCAATTATCTCTTTTTCCTCAAACTCTATTAATTAGCTCCATCAACACTATCTCATATTCACAATTTTTAAACGCGAACCCGTTGATTGATAAAATAACTTATCTTTTTAAATCTTTAACTAATTAATCAAATCTCCTTTCCAGTTAACATTAATCACTTATTTACTCTTTTTGTTGTCAATCAAAATCAATTAAGTTAAATCACAAATCGATTTCACAAGTTAACAAAATCATTAAAATCTAATTTTTCTTAACAAAGTTGTTAAATAACTCCAACTCTATGTTGTATTTATTTCAATTATCCATTTCTTCAAAATCATTAGAAATCCTCAAAACATGGCTCTTTATTTAAAATTAATCAAATAAACTCATTTTCTATTTAACCAAGTTCTCAAAACTAGTTTTTAGCTCTAATTTCTTTTTAAGTTTAAGACTTTTTCAAAAAATTCAAAATTCATTTCATTTTCACCGACCAAATTCAAATACTTTAAATTTACTAAAATTCTTAAAACGTAATTATTTAATCAAAATTAACCCAATAAACTTCAAATCAAAATCTCTAGTTTTTATTGAAAACAACACCAATTTTCAGTATTTTTATTATTCATTTTTCGTTCAAACTCCTATAAAAATTTTGGCAGTACCTCCCTTAAAACTTGGACTTTACCACCCTTTAAGGGTTCCATCCAACCAAACATCACTCGACCCTTCTCAACCATTCAAAACATTCAACAATTCTCAACCTTTCGTATACCAAACAGAGTTCCAATATCAACCCCTTTCTCAGTGTATACAAATTAGATATTTAATATCAGTGTATTTGTTTTGTTATCTTAATTTATCTTTAAGTTATTAAATCTTCACACATTAGGGCAGCATACAAGTTATTTAAGTCCTAATCCACCCACCAAGAAACTTCAAGCATTGTTACTAATTAATTTTATTATTAGAGCTATTAATCTCTTTTTTAATCCACTATCGATTTCAATCAATTACGAAAAATAATCTTAAATTATTCAAAGCTTAATTAATTCCACTTTAATAGAGATAATCAAGCCATAAAATACTCATCAACTCAAATGCACGTATTTTCTAAACTTTTGAAACATTCCAAATTTGTTAAAAACAAACAACCTCTACCGCGATTGTGACTCAACTACACGACTGAACCAATGACAACAACATAAACGCAACAATAGCAGCAGTACTAGCAGTTTTGATGTGCAATCACAGTAACACGACCATGAGATATTATTACCTCAAAATCTTTAACAGGCTATAACCGAACACTAACGACGAGGGTTTTGGAATAAGAATACTTACTGTACCAAAAAGGAATGAAGGAATGGGTAGCAGCACTTCCAGCGGTGCTTTCGGCGACCACAGCACCGTTTTCCAGCGGCCACAGACACCGCGACGCAGTCTTCTGCAGTGGCTCGACAGTATTGGCTGCAGCGGTGGGAGAAACAACCCTCTTCTTCATGGCACAAGCTTCACACGTTTTCTCTCTCTCACATGCAGTGACGGGAATGACATTTTCGGTGACGGCGATGACGGTCTCAACGACGACATGGGATTTGACGACGGTGTTGAATTCAATGAACGGCAGCGATGGCGATAAGGCAAGGTGGCATAGAGTAGCGCCACCTTTCTCCTCCTCTTTCTCGCATCATATCGTCTCTCTCTCATCTCCTTTGCGAGTCGTCTCTCTTTCCTCTGAGCTCCCTCCTCCGCAACGGCAGTAAGCTGGCGTCAATCTTTTTCCTCTTCTCCCTCTCTTCTTCTTTCTCGTATTTCTTCTTTCTCTTTTCCTCCTTCTTCGTTCTCTCTTTCTTTCTATTACCGTAAGGTGTGTGTGGGTGAACGAGGGTGGCAGCTGGGTTTTTAAGACTTAGGACTAATGTGAGTGTGTTTGTAAATTACGGTTAGGGTTAAAAAAAATAAGGGTAGAACAGTAATTAAAAATCAAATATAGTTCAATACAATTATTTTTGAGAATACTATTTATTTACCAACTTACAAATTATTTTTAGAGCAATGCTAGGGGGCCAGCAATTTTTGTGATTGTTAGCCATCAACTAGCCATCAATGATAATTTGATGGTGTGAGATTGGTGTGAGATTTCATCCAATGACTCACCTTTCTCTGCTGGTTACATGCTGGCCAAAATTCAATACAACTGTTGGCCCCCTAGACTTTTCCTTATTTTTAAATAAGTACTCTAATTTAAAAATTAGATATAATATAATTAATTTTTTTATTCATCAAATTAAATTAACAAACCCTCATTATTTTTTAATTACTAAAATTTTAAATTTTAAATAAAAAATACCTAATTAACATAAAAATAATATAAATTATAA
>NC_029773.3:11333626-11353980 GCF_000817695.3 Arachis duranensis | reverse complement strand
TATAAATAAATATAATAAGTTATAAATAATTTATTATTTATTTTTTAAAAATTCGAAATCTTATATTTTACTTCACTTACAAAAATTTTTGTCTTTAAAAATTAATTTAATATACAAAATATTATATAATTTTTCACTTTACTAAAACATGAGAAAGAAATATAATAGGGTGTAAATTTATAAGATAGATTTAGCAAGTATTTATGTATAAATACATGTAAAATTTAATTAATTTTTAATATATATTTATATTCTAATATATATTTTATACTGATATCTAACTTTAATACCTGATTTTGATGTATACGTAGCATAATCGATTAGAATAATATATTTGATTTTCATTTGTAAAGTCTAATAGCTATTATTTGAGTATGTTTAAAATTCACGAAGCAAAATGATTATAAGGTGAAAATTTAGACGCCTGATTGAACTTTATCCGTCATAACATTACAGCTCTCATGGAAAAAAAAGAAGGGCAAAGGAGAGGGGTTACATCACAGGACTGCAAACAAAATTTCTTATACTTTTTCTACTACAGGTAGGTGCAAATTAAACCTTACTTACTCTACGAGTTTGTTATCAGTTTATATCTGACTTTATTTAGGAAAATACAGCGTACCATGTCTGGACACAAGTGAGAAACAATGCCAAGACAGCTGCAAGAAAGGCAATGATAGACCACGGGTTATTGAAGTAAGTGGTGTGTAATTGAGCCCGCCAAGTCTTCCATTTATTTGTGTAATGCTTATCAATCTGTTGCTTGATTTTAATATATTTATCGTTATAGGCCAGCGCACCATTTCTTGTGGTGCAATTGAACATTTTAGCGGGTAATAGATACCCTAATGCATTGAATAATTTGGCCACATCTTCATCACTTCCTAGCAAGTTCTGAAGGACACCAGCTAATCTGAGCTCCTTCACATCCTCGGCATCATCAATCAGGGAATCCATCAGAAAGAAGTAGGAGCAACACTGGAAGTTGTTGTTAGAACTAGGAAGCATCTCATATGCAATCATGTTGACATAGAGATAAGGTGCAACATTATCAACTACAATCCCTGGAAGCATCAGTTGTCCGCTAAACCATTTGGAGGTAAAAGATATGTTACTCCACTTCCATTCAGAAGTGTTTGCTTCCACCCGAATTCCTACGTTTTTAAGATCCCTTATGTTCTTATATCTATGCCAAAGATCTTTTTGTCTGAGAGGTAGAGTTTTCTTTTTTTTCCTAGTACAGAAGCAAACACTGCGATCAAGTAGAGAAGGCTTTACATCAACAGGTGAAGATGAGAGTGATGACGTGTGAAACAAGCGAATATAGTCCAGAAGATGAGCTGGTTTGCAGTCATTTGACCATGTGAATATTGAATCTCGATCTCTCCTTGTTAAGCCCATGAATAGAAAATTGTAAAATAAGTTGGGCAACAACCATCTCTCATGGCATAGAAGCTCCAGCAACTCCATTGGAAGTTGGTTTTCCAACAAAATGATATCTGTCCATACATACATTAATTGGTTAAGCTTCAGGTTCAAGCTTTCTGGATCTTTTTCATCAACAGTGTCCATGAAAAACAGCAAAGCACATCCATCCACAAGCAACATGTCAGCCAGTTTTCTATCATCGTAATTTCGAATCACGTCTTGACTGAACAGCTTCCTCATTCTCGCAACACTGCTTTCTACAGTTGCGTACAGAGACACTATTGGATTATTTTCATTTTCATATTGAGCTTCCTTTTGCATCTTGATTTTTTCAAGATAGCGATTTGCCCAACTAGTTTTGAGTTGGTGTCCTAGCTTGAGATTAGTAACTTCAAGATGATGATGGATGGGACCAAATGATATCATCTGCGGTGGTGAACAGTAGTAGTCAACAAACTTGGGATTTCTACGCCACAGAAAACGAGGAACTTTTTGAATCCTGGGATTTAAAGTTAGATGAGGTAGCCGAAACTCAAGCATCCTAGCAAGCCGGGCATTCAAGTCCTCATCCTGAGGCTGAAGTGGTTCTTCTCTAATCTCGGCCATTGGCTAATACTTTAACTTTTCTTTGGCTAATACTTAGCTTTCCTTTGGCTTAGCAACAAATATAAATCCCTACAACAAACAGCTTTCTCTTTTTAAACCAAGGAATTATTAAAAAATAAGTAGAGAAGTAAAACCAGCAATTTTTATTAAAATTTGGTGAGTATATATTTAACCAATTAAAAATAAATAAATAATTCTATATCAATATAATCTCATACTATTAAAAATATTAATAATGACTAATTGATAAATAGAGTATCTCCAATGGTAAGAGAATAAAGGATCCGTTCTGACAAAAGTTGATTGGAGCAATATAAATATGAGTTCCAGCACATATTTTAAAGCAAGCAAGTCCTTTTGAACAGGGCTTTGCTTTGTTTTCGTCATAATCAATAAAATTTTAGTATGTGGCACTTAATTTAAAAAAAAATTAAATAATATGATAATAATATAATAACTAATAACTTTACATAATACATTATGAATAAAGGATTGGTCTTCATCTTATTATATACCAACTTATTTAACTATACGTATATAATTAAATATTATAATTATTTATAAATTAAATATGATTTAAGTATTTAATTTAGTTATTTAAAAAATTATATTAAACAATTAAATTATATTTAATTTATTAATAATTATAATAATTAATTATAATTCTATTTTAATTAATAATTTATATTAATTATTTAAATCATAATTAATATAAGTAATTAAATTAATATTATCATAATCGAAATAGGCAGCAGTATAGACAATTGAAAGAGGACTTGATTGAACACATATGGCAATTTCACAATGCTTGTAGTCAACTATAGAGCTTAATTATGTTTTTCTTTGTATTAAATAATTTTATAAATTAGTGTAATCTAGAATTATATATTGTGTATTATTGTTATATATGAATTTTTAATATTAATATCTTTTAATAGTAAATTATTTTTAAATTTATAAATTTAAATTATATTATTCAAAAAAATTAATTACATTAATTTCAAGTATTTTAATTAATTGATTAAGTGGGACCACAATAGGGACTAAAGTTAGTTTCTCCTAATGGAGAAGAGAGAGATGCTTTGAGTTCATATTTACTGTTTATGACGCAAAAGCTGATATGGAGTTACTTTTTATGACAAGTGGGCCATAAATAAGAACTGGGATGAGTTCCTATTGGAGATGGTCTTATAAATAACAAAAACTGTTGGTTTCTTAGCACTTTATTATTTAATATATATTGCTATCATAAATACATAGTCTAATGATTCGAGAATTATTTAATTGACATCAATAGATATTTTTATTTTTAATTTTATTTTTAAAATAATTATACAAAGACTACATTGTCCTTTTAAGTTATTTTTTGAAAGAATTGGATAATTTTTAATATTAAAAAAATCAAAATGCTCTTTTATGTTCAAAATTGTTTAATTGTATTACAAAATAAAATTCAAATTTTATTTTAAAAATACTAAAATGTTCACATAGTTATTTTTTAAAAGTACTAATTTAGCATTAATTTTAAAAAACTAAAATATATTTTAAACAATAATCTTATATCACTAAAATACTTTTATAGGATTAATTAAAATAGTTTGATTTATTCGCAATTAGAGATTCTAATTTAATATTAAAAAGATTAAAATATCCTATAATTATATAAAATATTAAAAAAATATTTTAGGATTAATCTTAAAAAAGTGTAAAATGACCTTCTAGAATAAAAGTTATTTAACTGTATTGGTAGATATATAAATTTAAACTTTAAAACAACTAAAGCACTCTTATAATTAATTTCTAAAAGAACAAAACAACCTTTTAAGGTTAATTTTAAACAAGACTAAAATACCCTTATAATTAATTAAATTACTTGATTGTATTATAAATTAAAAATTTGAATTTAATTTTAAAAAACTAAAATATAATTTATAAAGGTTATTTATTATATTATAATTTATAAATTTTAATTTTTAAAAAGACTAAAATATCCTGATAATTAATTTTCAAAAGAAAAATAAAACGAAGTTTAATTTGAAAAGATGTAAATACCATTATAAGACTAATTCGTATTATTTTGATTGTATTATAGCTAGGAATTGAAGATTGAAATTTGAATTAGATTTTAAAAAGAGTGAAATGTCTTTTTAATTTATTTTAAAAGACTAAAGTATCTATTTAAATTTTCAAGAAAAATAACCTTTTGTAATTAATTTTAGAAAGACTAAAACACCCTTTAAGTTAGTTTAATGTTGATTAATTGTATTAGAAATCTTTGAAATTTGAATTTGATTATGAAAATACTAAAATTCTATCTCATAGAGTTCATTTTAAGAGGCTAAAATATCCTTTTAATATTAATTTTAAAAACACTAAAATACTCTTTAGTTTATTTTTAAATGATTAAAATACTCTTTAAGCATTACTTAAAAAAAAGCTAAATTAAGATCAACCAAGATTGATTGATTGGTTGGTTGTATTAGAAATTACAATAAACTTCAATTAAAAATATTAAAATATACCCTTTTAGAGTTTTAGTTAATATTTAGAGAACTAAAATAATTTTTAGGATTAATCTTACAAAGACTAAAATATGCCTTTAGAATTAACGTTTGCAAATTGTTGTATTAGAAATTGTAAATTCCAACTTTTAGGAAGACTAAAATACCTATAAAATTTATTTTAAGAGACTAAAATAATGTTATATATCGCCAAATGATGGATAGTTCACTCTTTGTTTCTTTTATATTTTTGTTGTCAATTATTAGTATGGGTGAAGGGTATGGTAAAGAGTGTCGAGGTGATGGTTGTATTTTGAAAAGAGAAAAGGAAAAAGAAAAGGGATGGTGATGATTGTTTATGAATTGGGATAAGTGATGATCATGGTAGGGGTAAATTTGAAAAAAAAAAAGTTGATTGTCAAAAAAAATTTAAGTTTGAGATAGAATTAAAAGATAGAAATAAAATTAAAATTAAATTAAATATTAAAAATATAGACCCCCAAAAGAACTAAAAGTATTTTTAAAATTTTTTAAAAATTTTATAGACAAAAGTGTACCTTACACTTTTAAAATTACACTTTAACCGTTATAAAATTGTGTAAAAATTTATTTTAATATTAATAAATAAAATCCATACTTCTAATTAGAATGGGTTTCGTTATGGAATCAACTTAGGATATAGCTAATCACAATCAATTAATTAAAAAATATGTTAGTTACATAAAAAAAATAAAACAACTCTTCACTATTTTTATTTTCTGAAATTTTAAAATTAAAAATAAAAAAATTAATTGAATTAACTTATACTATAATTGATTCCTTAAAATTTTTCTTATTAGAAAAAATAACTTATCTTTCATTTTACAAAAAATTAGATAAAGTTTATCTATTAGATATTGTGATATAATAACCAATAATTTGAAATGAGATAATATTTTTAAGGGTTAAGTATTTTTGTTGTTTATAAGGTTTGACACTAAAATTAAAATCGTCTCCGATCTTTTTTTTGTTATTAAAATTATTTTCAATGTTATAAAATTATCATTTTTTACTTTAATTTTATTTTTTTACCAAATTACTTTTAATAATTAATAAAAATAATTAAAAATAATACTAAAAAACTAAAACAAACCCCACCCCACCCCCTCACCCCACTCCCATATCCTTTTACTTTTTTCCTTCTCTGTCCCCTTTCTCATACCCCTTTCTTTAAAACCCTAGTCCCAATCCCAACCACAATTTTTCTTCTCTTCGTTTTCGCCGCCCTACTTATTCACTTCTTCTTCTACAATAAAACAGGAAGAACAACAACATTCTGGTTTGATGATAATGAGGTTTGGTGTAATAACTGCCATCAATAATGGTTCTTCTTCTTCATCTTCTTCTCCTTCTTCTAACTCCTTTTTTGTTTTTTTTTTCCATCACGATGCTTACATGGATCCACAATCTTCTTCTATTTTGTATTTGAATAACCAATTAATTCAGTTTTAGGAACAACAACAACAACATTAATCTGTTATTTCTCTACTAGCCACAGAATCTCAGAGATTTCGATAACCATGATAGTTATGGTAATGGTGGTGGTTAACAGTAGTGGTGGGGTTCTGGAACTTCGAATAAAATTTCAAGAAGCTGTTCGTCGTTCTTCCTTTCTTTTTTTTTTTAAATTTTTGAAGAACATAAACATTATTTATTTTTTTAATTTTTTTAATTTCTGTTGTTTTACTGTTTTTAGATCTAAAAATTAAAATTATAGTTGATTATTATTGAATTATTGTTTAATCTGAATTTTTTGTTGATTTATTTTGTGAATGTTGCTGTTAATTTATTTTGGAGCTGTTGTTGTTGTTGGAAAAAATATGAGTAATGAATGATTATGGTGGCAGTGGTGATGGTGGTGAGGAAAAGGAGAGGGAGGAGGTGCGAAGCGATGATGATGATGTGAAATTAATGATAAAGTTGTGGAGATTTCTTTTTATTATTTTTGTTTAAGGATAAAATTATCCAAAAAATATTATTTTTGAAAAAAATGATTTTATAATATTTTATAATATTGAAGATGATTTTAATAACAAAAAAAGTTAGAGACAACTTTAATTTTACCTTCAGATTTTAAAAAGGGAAAAAATACTTAACCCTATTTTTAAAGGGTAATAAATACGCATATATATATATAAAGTAAATTAGAACATATTATTAAATTCTATGCAGGGATGTATAATAAGGGGGAGAGAGAGATGGGAAGTGGTTCCAAATGATGAAAGGGATATAGGCATATAGAGGCCTCGATCCACTGCTAATGACCTCCTAGTCACCTTTAGTTTATCCATTCAAAATTGGATATTATATCACAATATCTAATATGCGTACCATTATTACCCTTTAAAAATATTCTGTCATTCCAAATTGTTGGTTATTATATTACAATATCTAATATGCATTTTATGTCTATAAAAAGGATTGATAATAGGTAACATGTAAATTTTCTTTTTGGCACATTATAGATGACAATATTTTTAACTTAGAATCTGACGCATATTGTTACTCAAATTTCTCACCAGTAAAATTCTAATACAAATACATACTATGATAGTATTATGAGTATTTAACATACACAACACACTGCTGTTAATAACAAAAATAAACTTAATAATTGTCACTTTAAAAAGTAACGACACAGGTTAATTTCATTTTTTTTAAGTCATTTTGTCAAAAGAAAAATCTCAGATATCAATAGCAAAAGTCAATAAAAATAGCACATATAGAAGCAGCTGATGTATGACTGTATGATTACCGAGCTCACCTTAATTATTGTGACACTGCACCACGAGGGATAGTTAGTAAATCCCTTTGTGACAATATATGGATGCAAATTATTAATAAACCAACAACCTGAAATAAAGGAATATAATAAAGCAACTCAATTAACAAGAAAGAAAGGTATTATGATCCTAATAAAGTGACCAATATAATAGGCAGTGAACCATGAATATGGATGTCATCAATGTTATTCTATTCCATTTTCATTTTTCATAACAAAGAAATATCCCTTCTCATTCCTGTTTCTTGCAGAGAAATATAATTTCACGGATTTTCTCTGAGATTATTCATTTTAATAAACATATCTAAATTATAGTATAATTAAGATAAAAATAAATTTAATATTTTTAACTATATCATATCTAAACTATGTATAGGACAATTCTTATCTCAATGTTCAAAAATATTTATTCTAAAAGATTTTAACTACTACAATTCTTATTAAGCTTAAGAATTCTTATTACGATTCAATTTGATAAGTAACTTACCAGTTGGCAAACAGAATACGAGCTGAGGAGGGTTGGTGAACTTTGTAGTTTGTAATTTGTATGCATCTTCTAACGGGAACCCCTACAAATTTATACTTGATTTCGCGGTACACTACTCATCAACTTCCTTTACTTAAAATAAGTTGACTCCATCGTTACACACTTACAATTCTTATAGCTATCTATACAATATATAAAAGTTGGTCTTTAGTGTATATAACTATTTTACGTTTAAAATAAGTTGACAACTATTTTTTTCTTCAAAGTTAGTAGGTTATATTTTATTAATTATTGAAAAATAAAATAATTTATATTATTGTATTTAAATATAATTATTAAAAAATATTTTTTTTGAATATGTTCATTATTAAAATATACTTACTTTTTTTAGAGTTTAAATTAAATCACACGTCCAAATTATAATACTAATAATAGTTTGTCGAGCAGTACACTCGAATCTAAATCTAAAATAATTTATTTATAGGATGTGATATTATCACATGATAGATTGATTTTGTCATTTTATTTTAGTATAATTTCTTAAATTATATTTTATCTTTATTATTTTATATAATAAAAACATTTATTAAAAGCACTCAAAATTAAATAGCAATATCTTTATGTATTTAATATATTAAAATTATAAAAAAATTTATTTTTCAATAATTTTTTTATTTCTTTCAAAAGTGTCTTTTAGGATATTAAGGCGCTTGTTAATAAAAATTTTATTTTATTTTCATGATAATAAAGAAAAAGTTTTATAAAGATAATTTAGAAATAATATTATCATTACATAATGGCTAGCTATATCTATTTTCTTCGTTTACTATATATTATTTTTTTCTTGTGTGAACATTAAAAGCTTTAATAATTAATCCTTATAGAAATTAAATTAAATTTATAGAATAAAATATTAGAAATAAATTAAGTTAAAATCTCTACTCTCTTTCTTTCTTTCTTTTTTCTTTTTCTTTTTTTCTCTCTAATCCCCCACTAGTCCACTACTGGTTATGTTCTGAATATTCATATCAGCTGCCGGCACACATTGGTTGACGTTCTTTATGGTTAATGATACATTGGAGACTTTGGAGTCTTACAGAAAAAATAAAATATTGAAAGTAGTGTGAAAGTGATGAACAATTCATGATACAAAGTAGTGTGAAGGGGGGGAGACCAATTTTCATTTATTTTTTATTTTTTATTTCTTTCTTTTGGAGAGGCAATTTTCAGTTTTTAACAACTTTATGTTCATCATGTTCCCACGTTACCTTCTAGTGTGGTTCCAACATGGAGTGTTCAAGATTCGGTCTGACTCGAATTCAAAAAATATTTTGTCGAATTTAGATTTTTATTTTTTACAATTTTATTTTTGAATTGGATTTAGATTTTGTTTTGGGTCACTCTTCTCAGCCTGAAATTATTTTTTATAATAAAAAATATATATTTAAATTAATTAATAATATTATATTATATTTTATAATTTAATTAATATTTTTTATGTTATACGATATTATTTTTATTTTAAAATAATTTATTTTGATATAAATATAATATAACATTTGTTAAATTTATTTTTTAAAAGTATAATTTTATTATTTTAATATATAAAATTTATAAATTTATATATATTAATATTTTATCATATTTATCTAATTTAACCTAATTTATTTTCGAATCATTTTAAATTGGATTAAAGTAAATCTATTGTCCTTTTAAGATCGAATCTAAATCTACTTAAATTTGATCTGACTCGTCCCATAAACACTTTTAATTTCCAATAAAGGTTGTACATGAGCCCGGATTAGTTTAATTTAATTAAATTCGGACTAGATTTTAATATTTCATATCATTGAAAATAAAAATGAAAAAACATGAGTATTTACTTAATTTTAAATTAAAATAGTAGGATTTATAATATAATTAAATGAAGGAGAAAAAAGGAGTTGAATCTATGACCTTTTTTTAACTTTTTTTTGTTTTTATTTTTGACTGAAATAAGAACTTAGTTGCTGTTTAGTCTACTAAATAAAAATTCAAGAGATAATTTTATTTTGTCTCTTATGCGTCATGCGTTTAAGAACAGAACAATTCTTTGTTTTTGGATAGATGTGACTTCTGAGAAAGAGATAAAATAGGAGATATTTTTATTTTGTCTCTTATCACAGAAATTTAAAAGAGAGTAGAGAAGAAAAAATCACATATCCATGCATTTTGGTTCAGAACCATGTGCAATATGACCTACATCAAATTTTCTCATAACAGTGGTAAAATTTTCATTATCTTTAACAAGATTATAAATACCAATTTTCTTAAAATTCAACCTAATTCTATCTGAGACAAACTCATTTTTTAATTCACCTTTTGATTTGATCTTAACTTGTGAACCCTAGCTTTTAACTTGCTTGATTTTGGTACACTTTTTCTTTTTTTATTTGAATTCTACTCATACTTCTATTTTCTTGTTTTTCTTTTACTTCACGTGAGTGAGAAAAGAGAGAAGAAGAGAAAAGAGAGAATTGGTTCAATTACTTTGTGTTTTGGTTCATATAGAAGTGAATGTTCCTTCACATAGCATAATGATTAGATCTGGTTTAATATGGTCGGTTTTTTACCAAAATCAACGACCCGGATCGGTTTATATAAATCGAACTGGGACATGCTTAATTTTTTTTAATTCGAAAACCTTATCCCCTTCCTCTTTTGTCCGTCTCTCACTAGAATTTGGCTCGCTGGCTCTGGCACTCAAGCTCTCTTCCACTCTCGTCTCCGACCTCTTTCACTGTCTCCGGTCTCGCACTCAAGCTCGTCGTCGCTCTCTGGATCATAAGTCACCACCGTTTCAAACTCAGGTGCCCTGCCGGCAACAGAAACAGCAGATCCCAGACTGATCTTCCTCGTTGCTCCCTCACCGTCTAAATAATTTTATTTCTTTTTCGAATTTCTTTGTTTTCCAAAGGATTGAAACTTTGCTATTTCTATGTTTTCACAAGGACACTAATATTTTTGGTGATGCTCAAAGCATATGTCTCTCTAATCTTTTTATAATTAATCTGTAATAAATACATTATCAAAGTCACATTTTTATACTATATGATTTTTTTAAGATATGTTACTCTTTGACTCTAGTAATTCAAATAGAAACCGCCTTCTCTAGAGTCTCTCGAAAAAGTATACTTTAGTGTGATAAATATTAATTAATGTACATGGAGAAAGTCGCTTAGATAAAACCAAAAAAAAAGAAAAATAAGAAAAAGTGACACAAACAAGATTTCAAGCAGATAAAACAAGATTTCAGTCTCTGCTTCACAACAAGGTAACTAAAGGGTTCATCAAACATATATATCTCTGCATTTTGGATGGCAACAACTGTAATGACAAACCTTCAGAACTCTCTACCAGAAAGATCACCAACATTATGATTTATAACCTGGTTAAGCTCTAGATCAGCACAAAGCTCTGTCTTCTTATCTCTCATGTTTCTGATCAAGCACCTGCCCCATATTCCCTTGCCTTGCTTTTAGAATGTGGTCAACATACCGAGGCTTGATGATAGCCTATATATAATTCATAATCAATCAAAATAAGCACAACTACCAAGATGTATACACATTTTTTTCTTACGAAAAATATGATATCTTTCCAATAAATTCAAGCAACAACTTAAATTTGAATAATGAACTTTAATTTATTACCGATTCTATGGAATCTGCAAATGAAGAAGTTCATACTAAGATAAAAGTTATGTTCTTACCATTCACATCAACAAGCCACATCATATCAATGGTAGACATACATAGCCAGACTCTTCGCTATGCACGAGGTCGATGTTACCATAATAGCCACCCCCAATAACCGCCTCATTGTTCCAGAGCTCCGTCGGCCGCGACTCCTCGCTCGGTCGTTTAATCAGAACTCACATCGTTAAGTTCCCGGCTACAGAAGTCGGTCTTCCTGTTGGTGTAGAAACATTCAACACCGATATGGCACCGGACATGTTTTCCGAAATTGCAAAGGGACTGAATCAGCTGGAAAAGGAGATTGAGAAATTGTTTGAGAAACTAGAGGCAGATTGCATTGTCACTGACATGTTCTACCCTTGGACTGTAGATGCTGCAGCCAGGTTGGGGATTCCTAGGTTAATGTTACTTATTGGAAGCTGCTTCGCTCATTCGGCACAACACTCAGTTAAGAAATTGCGTATTTGATTATTAAGAAAATACTAATGTCAAAATAACATCTATTATAAAGAGAGTAGACATATCAACATTGATAATCTACTATCAAAAATCCTAGATTGATAAGCCAAAGAATATATCAATTGAAAAAGTAGCATTTGACTAATTTAAAATATAAATTGATAAATTTATAGAATTTTAAAATTAGAAATTATCAAGAGAGTTAATTTTCTATTGTAATACATACATCGGACTTGATACTTGTTTACAGAAACAAATTGGCTTAACATATCTTCAGGTACATTAACTTAACAACAATGATATGTTGTAAATCACCTATGACGGGAACAAAATAATAAGTAACAAACTTCCCTAAACCTACTTGCAAAATCATTGCATTGTTTCTCTTTTAAAGCAGTTTTACAAACTAGCTTAATAGACACTAAACCTCTACATGACATAATTAAACAGTGATCCAGTATGAAGACTTGAATGAGAAAAGAATAGACAATATGAACAGGTATGAAAGAAAAAAACATAATATTTAGTTACTATTTTCATTGTGACAATAACAAAATCAATAAAAATATCACTGCCTACCTATAGAATAGGGACATAGACATCACCTTCAGATCATCCTCAAGAATACGAGTAAAATAATTTTTCAATTCAGATCCTTGAAATAGCTAATCCTAACAGCACATGAAAAAAAAAAAAAAAACAAAATCCTCTAACAAAACATCAAAAACCCAAAGAATAAACAAAAATATCTAAAATATTACAATAAAAAATTTCTAAAGAATAGGGGAGTTGGAACTCACCAAATTAGGACCAGCTTCTTGTTGCACGAAGCTGGCTATTGGTAAGAAGGAAGCTGACAGTGAGAATCGAAGTAAGAAGACAACAGCGACGACCACCTCCGGGACCTAGGGATTCTGTAGCCGGCGACAACGAGCGCAACGAAGGCGCGAGACTGAGTGTGAGACGGTGACGAGATAGGGAGCGATGACAACGACCAGTTTCGGGACCTGCTGCTTCTACTGGCGGCGACAACGAGGGAGACTGAGTTCTAGATGGTGGTGACTAACGACCCAAAGAGCGACAACGAACTTGAGTGCGAGACCCGAGACAGTGAGAGAGGCCGGAGACAAGAGCGAGAGAGAGCTTGAGTGCCAGAGCCAGTGAGCCAAATTCCAGTGAGAGAGATGAGAGCTCGAGTTTAGTGAGAGTGAGAGAGGGACAAAAGAGAAAGGGGATAAGGTTTTCAAATTAAAAAAAAATTAAGCATGACCTGGTTCGGTTTATATAAATCAATCCGGGTTGTTAATTTTGGTTAAAAATCGACCATGTTAAACCAAATCTAATCACTATGTAATGTGTCAATAGATAATTGGTAGATATAAAGTGTCTTTAAAAAAAGTTGTTTTTGACAACTTCATGTGAATGGCTCCCTGAATTGATAAATTCAAATCATCACATTTTGAATTTTAAATTTGAGAAAAGTTTAATAAAAGTTGTGAATAATTAAAAAAAAGTTATTATACAAATTTAATGTGATTATTTAAATAACTTGATCGAATCAATACTTCAATAGCACCATAGCACTATAAGTTTACAATATACCATGCAAAAAAAAAAAGGGACAAAAAGAAAGGAAAAGAAAACCTTACATCACAACAAAATTTTTCTTCTTCTTTTCTACTACAATTCGGTGCAAACCTTACTTATTGTGGAGAGGACATTACAAGAAAATAAACTTTTTGCCACGTTTTTAAAGTGTACCGAAAGTAGCAAAAAAGCGTGCTGATAGCTTTTTGCCACGTTTTTTAAGCTATCGGCACGCTTTTGAAAGGGTCACATCTGCCAGCGTGCCGGTTGATCTATCGACACGCTTTTCTTGATCTGTTGGTACGCTTTACTTTTTGCCATACTTTTATCTATTGGCACGCCTAAAAGCATGGCTGTATGTATAACCCTGTAGCCACATTTTTAAAGCGTGCCGAAAGATGGATATACAGCCACGCTTTTAAAGCGTGCCCAAAGATGGATATACAGCCACACTTTTAAAACGTGCCGAAAGATGGATATACAGCTATGCTTTTAAAGCGTGCCAAAAATTAAAGACTTATCGTTACACTTCAAAAGCGTAGCCTAATCCTTTTTCAAATAAAAAAAGAAAAAAAAGAAAAATAGAAATACTGATAAGTTAATCTTTCAAATAAAATATAATACTAATCAATTCAATAAAACACAAATCCAAGAACAATAACATCAATAATTATAGAATGCAGTTAAAACAGCAGAAAACAGTAGAAATCATTCAATAAAAAGCAAGAGCTAACCACTAATCAATTCAATAAAACAGCAGAAAACATTATTCAATAATCATCCGATTTTCTTCATTACAAATTAAAACAGCAAGACCTCATCACTAATCAATAAAACAGCAGAAAACATTCAATAATCGTCTATTTTTCAAATTAAAACAGCAGCACAACAAGATGGAGCATTTTAAAAAAACGAAGATGGAGCACAACTGAGGACTAACCTTCGAGCAGCACGGCGAGCAGAACCACGACAGAGAGGCGAGCAGAACCGCGACAGAGAGAGGCGAGCAGCACGACGACCAGAATGGCGAGAAGGACAGTAAGAGGAATGGCGAGCTGGCTAACACAACGATGAACCTGGTTGCGATCTTGAGCGCGAAGGGTGGCGACAGTGAAGTAGATGACGGCATGATGGCGGTTAGGATTTTCTGGGTGCGATGAAGGGCAGTGATGAAGATGACGATGGAGATGGATGAACGACGAAGGCTCGGTTTGAGAAGATGAGGCTGAACGCTGAAGATGGATGAACGACGCTGATAAATGAATTTTTTGCCGGTATAGAAATTATCAAGTAATCAATCGTAGTATAGTCTAAACCGACGCAAAATCCATCATCAAACAATTCTACAACCTATAACCGAGAGTATTAGTCCCGAGTCGTTCTTCCCTAGGAATGCTACAAGGATGCATGCTATTGGTTAAGTGGTCTTTTGTGGCTTGAAGAGTGTGGCATAAAAGTGCTAACAAAAGAAAACAACAATCAATCAATATTAAAAGCCTTGGCCAAGGTTGAACATTGGAAGTTCCATCACTATAGCTTCCTTCAATTGTGATAACAAAGGAGTGTTGCTTCACTTAGTTAACCCCCTAATTATAGAGGAAAGTCAAGTAAAAGTAACTAACTTGAGTCACAAGTCCTAGTCTTACCCTAGGGAAGTCTAGCTTTAGTGCACTCCAAGTCAATTAGCAATTCTCAATTCTTAATCAACAATTGACATCCATTATTCAAGTGTCTCCAATGACTCAACCACTAGGCCAAGTGAGGGGATGCTACTCCATATCTAAAGTTGGCATTTTCTCAAACACTTGGAGAGCAAGAATGAAAGACATAGTAAAATTGAGAAGAGGTTTAGAATCAAAGTGATTCAACACAAGAGATTAACAACAATCAACAATGAACAACAATGAAAATGAGATCTTCAATGAATTAATAGAATCCAAAACAACAAAGTTAAATCTAAGATCTATGAGAATTGAACAATTACAAACACTAATGAGATTAGAGAAGAGGATCTACAACATGAACAAAGTAAATTGAGTGTTGTAATAGATCTCACCAAGGAATGGTTGAGAATTGAGAAAATGATCTATGGATGTGAATGTGTGTCAATCCCCTTCAATCCTTGGCTCTTATATGCATTTTGGCGCCAAAGTTGGTTGCTGAAACCTTCCAAAATTGCCAGGCACGTGTTGCAATAACAGAATCACATGCGGACTACGACGCATGCGCGCACGGTACGCGTGCGCGTCCCTGGCTAATTCTGCGATGTGCGCGCGAGCGCCTTGTGCGCGTACGCGTGCTTGGCCGAGATCAATTCTTTGGCTTTTTGTGCTTCCCTCCACTTGCATGCTTCCTTCCTTGCTTCCTTTGATCCATGCCTAGCCTATTTTACCCTGAGATTACTAGCAAACACATCAAGGCATCTTATGGAATCAAGGATGAATTAAAATTATCAAATTAGAGGCTTAAAATCATGTTTTTACACTTAGGCACAAATACGGGAGAGATTACAAAACCATGCCAATTCATAGGCTAAATGCGAGAAAAGGTTATCAAAATACTCTAAATTCAATACAAGATAAACCGTCAAATTGGGGTTTATCAACCTCCCCACACTTAAGCCTTAGCATGTCCTCATGCTAAAATAAAAAGGAACTAAAGGGTGTGACATTTATTGAATACAACTAAACTATATGAGTCCTATCTACATGCAAGTACCTAGGGTAAATGCAAATGCTTAGTTCAAACAAATCAATTCCCAAGAGAACATGTGAAAGCACAATAATTAGGGCAATAGGAGTTAAGTCCATACCACAATTGTATTGAATTATCAAAAAGAGTTCAAACTTGCAAGATTATAGATAATATGGGTGAATACATGTAATTGAACTTTTGAACCCTCACCGGATGTGTATCCGCTCTATTCACTCAAGTGTTTAAGGGTTAATTCACTCAATTCTCTTCTATTCAAGCTTCCCAAAATTTGATTTTCTTCTAACAATCTACACTTATTCAATGCATGCATACATTCATCATGAGGTCTTTCATTTAGGTTGTAATGGGGTTAGGGTCAAGGTAGGTTCAATCTTTGATTAGTATAGACTTTCCCACCTAACCTACATAATGACCTATACAAATTCAAACTACTCTAACTACCCATTCTTCACTTTTTCTTACGTACTCATGCATTCTTATTTGATTCATAACACCTATGCATTGATTCCTTTTTATTGACTTCACTTTGGGGCATTTTGTCCCCTCTTTATTATTTTTCTTTCTTTTTCTATATACAATTTTTTTCTTTTCTTTTCTTTCCTTTTTCTTTTGTTTTTCTCATTTTCACTTTTATTTCTTCCTTTTTTCTTTTTTTTTTCTTTTCATTTCTTTTTTTTCTTTTTTTTTCAAACTATATACAAGAACATCAATGCATAAGGTCTATACATTTAATCAATACATGAATATGTACCCAATTCCTAAACATGAAAGTGTACTACCCCTTTTTATCCCATCCAATGTTTCCAAGTCTCACCAACTTTGAATAATAAACACTCTCACTAGCCTAGACTAATCAAAGATCCAAACAAGGACTTTCATTGGTTTTCCGCCTTGGGCTTGTAATGTGCTAAAATAAGAATAAGTTGGTTAAGCATAGGCTCAAAATTGGCTAACAATGGAGAGTAAAGGGTTGGCTATTTGGATAAGTGGGCTAATGAAACAATGGCCTCAATCATACAAATGCACAAATACAAGAAATAAATGGACATATAGAATCAAGCAAATCAAGGATCACAATCATAGAAAGAGAGCAATTTCACACAAGAATGGAAAATAAGTGGTTATAAAATGTAACCACATCAATAGGCTCAAGTCTCACAAGCTTGTGTTCTTAGTTCCATACATGCTTCACAAAGTATGAATTCAAGCAAGTTCCACTAAAAATTTTCTTTCAATCAATTGGGTTGATGCCCTATAGTTAAATTTCCTGAAAAATCTCAATATTTGACTAAGCATTATTGTGATTGAAAAATTCAAAAATTCCCTCAGTTCACCCTTTCCTTTTCCGCTTAAAACCAATTTCTTATGCAAAAAGGGTGACTAAGTGTTTGCAATTCAAAGTGTGATTTCTAATCACAACCACAAACTTAAAAAGAAAGATATGCAAAAATGTATAAAGAGAAATCCAACTAAAGTATAGAATCTATCATCCAAAACATCTAAAAATATCCAAAAGCATCAAAATATCTAAAATCCAAAATAAGCAGTAAAGGTATCCAAAATAAACTCAAAATACATCAAATACATACAAAGGATATGCAAAGTAAGATAGCTAGAAAAGTGGCCAAAATGTTCATCGGTATCTAATGATGCCACCGGCTACCTCCCCACACTTAAGATCAAGCATCGTCCTCGATGCTAATCTTGAGGATCAGGGATAGGTACACCGATAGGCTCTGGCTGTGGCTGTGGTACTGGCTGAGACTCCTGCGTCTGAGGTGGTGCCTCCATATGTGCTGGCTCATCCACATGAATACCCTCAGTCTGTAAATCTGCATGCTCCTCCTCATGGGTCTCCTCATCGGAACCGGAAGACTCTGGTAGAGGGGGCAGCTCAAGGCCCTGAGCCACAAACATCTGGTCAATCCGATCCAGGCGACGCATGATCTGGCGCTTGCTGTGCTCCATGTACCAGAAGAGACGCTGAACTAACAAGTAAATCGGCTGAGGTGCGGCGGCGGTAGATGCTCCTGCAGGGGCGGATGATGAAGAGGGTCCAGCTCCCTCAACCGCTGCTCTGGCTCGAGATCGGCGGCGCGAGGCGGGCTTCTCGTGCATCCAGGAGCCCCATGGAATAGTAACTGGCTCCTTCTGAGGGAGCGGTGGAGGTGGTGATACATCCTCCTGGTGCCACGGAACTCCGGCCCACTGAATCATCTGAGTGACCAAGACCGGAAAAGGAAAGAGACCTCGGATGTGGGCTCTCCACATGAACCGCCTGATCAGCTGGGGGTAATAAACCTCTTTCCCCTCCATCACACAGCTGATCAAGATCAACATAGCAACTGGGATCTCTGTGAAGTGAGTCGTAGGCATGACGTAATGAGCGAAGATCTGTTGCCAAGTCTTGGCCTCTCGGCTCAGATAACTAAAGTGCATCCCCTTGGGTGCCGTGTTATCGGCATCCATAACCCAAGGAGCATCCGGAGTAGCTACCACTGCTCTCAATGCCTCAAAATCAAAGGTCATGCAATGAAGGTCTATCTCGGCCTGCATGAATGCATCAGTGTGACTGGTCTTGGGCCGGCAAGTAAGGGCATCCTCTATGGCCTGCTCTGTGATGGGTACCTTAATCCCCCTAACAAGTACCGAATCAAGGGTATGGCGGAAGAAATTGCAGTAGAACTCCTGCACCCAAGATCGGTTCACCCGGCTCAAGTCCCTATCCAGAAAAGCCAAACCCATCCGGTCAATACGCTGGTGGATGATGTCGGTCAAATCTGATGGAATAACCAGCTTCTTCTCAGTATTCAAATTCTTTGAATTGTAGCTTGGGAATCTGAGTTCACAATAGAGATTGGGGAATTTGACCGTATCCTGAGCCGGTAGTAATTGGTTTGCTTTGTCTAGGTCATTTAGAGGGTTTTGAGCATAGGCAAGTAGTGAGGCAAAAGTGGGGTTTGGTGTTTTCTTCCTCTTTTTGGAAGATGATGCTTTTCCTTTCCCTTTATCCGACATCCTGAAAAATAGAATCGAATATAGGCAATTAGGCACTTAGCACGAAGCAAGTAAAACATGTTCAGGATGTAAAATAGATGGCAAGCGAACATGATGTGAATTAAACCTGAAACATGGACAGCAGGTAAGACAGAAAACATAGCCATAAACCAAGAATTCAATGTTTCAAACAATGTGCACAATTCTTAAGGAATAGGCATGTTCATCATCATGACTCAAAAGAATGGTTAAAAGGGTTAAAGTGCAAGGAAAAGTGAAGTTGGTAAGTAAAGAAGTCAGTGATTTAGAAAAGTGGAATTAGAAATTAGTAGTATGATGAGAGATGAACCTTTCAAGCACACAAATCATGTTTACAATGTTTAATACAAATCCCGGAAGTCGAAAATAACGAGAATTAGCCGAAATTCGTAATAGAAACCAAAATGAAATTAAATTTCTTGAAAATTGGGCAGCATCTCGGCTTAAAATCAGACGTTCCCGGGTAGTAAAATAGCACAAATAGCATCATTACAATATCAATTAATCACAGTGGCAACGAAATAGCATCCAGGTAACACAGATTGCATACAGAGCAACTTAAAATTAGCACTCATCAGACAGGTGATCAAACAGAATATGAACACAAACGGAGCACTTATCAAGCCTAGAATCCTCTATCCAGCCCTAGCTACCTAACCGCAATTATTTCTAACTAATCCTAACATACAACATTTGAATTCAGACTAACTAACAGAAAATTACCGTAACTAACAGAAATGAACAATTAAAGAGAACAGAAATTGGAGCAGGAACCTGGGAGCGGGGAAGAACCGAGAATGGAAAGGGGAATTGGGATTGGGGCAGGGACAGCAGAATCAATGAGAGGCGCCGCCGTGGACGGTGGCGGTGAAGATGGCGGCAGCTGCGGTTATGCAAGCGAACAGAGGGAGGGAGTGAGTGGCGGCGAGTGGATGAGAGAGAGAGAGAGAGCGAATTGGATTGATGGTGAAGGACGG